>NC_135443.1:17032396-17312396 GCF_051991255.1 Vanacampus margaritifer | reverse complement strand
CACAAACACATGCAATATCTGAGGGTCCTCCTCAGTTTACGACGGAATCGAATTTCTCGCCTTTTAAAATAATCAATTAAGTGAGCGTGACTTCCTGTGACCGAGGACGCTCTGCAATTATATATAATATAATAATATAATAATAATAATAATTACTCGCCCAATTATGGTTGATTTCTTGGTATATTTCAAATGTATTCTCTTGTACTTATTTTTCTGCAAACTAAAACTAAATTAATAATCTTCGAAAAAAAGAAGAAAAAAGAAATCTCAATAACTATCCAGGATAGATTAAAAATGTGTGTTTGTATTTATTTATTTTTTTATGCCGATGTGCAGATGTACCTGCAATCGAGTGGGGGAGTTTGGGAAAATCTAAATTACATGAAGCGAATAATAATAATAATAATAATAATAATAATAATAATAATAATAATAATAATAATAATAATAATAATCATATTTGTGGGTGGACTTTTAATTAGTCTATTCGACAACAGCCCTGTCCTTTATTTTGAAACTCACCACCTCACTTGCACTCGGAAGCAAACCAACAGTCAAGATGGCGAAGTTGGTGTATGTGGCAAACACTGCTTATATACCTCCGTGGTGTTTAACTGGACCAATCTGTCAGGATGTCGACGGGTGTTGACGCTAGAATAGTCATCATCGGATGCGGTATATCAGGAATAGTAGCGGCACACAGACTAGTTAAAGCAGGATTTAATCATGTGCGGATACTCGAAGCGACCGGAAGAAGCGGGGGGAGAATTAAAACGGGCAAATTTGGTGAGTAAAAGTGCCATAGTTATCTATGAGTAAAACAGGGATCCTACATTATCTCTGACTCCAGTTCTTTATTTTTTGTACATTTTCTTTACATTATGTGTGAGGAAGCAGGAGTTCACAATAGCCCACCTTCTATTATTCTTGTTTCTTTTGTGTATAGGTGATAACATAGTAGAAATTGGAGCCAACTGGATCCATGGGCCATCCGAGGAGAACCCGGTGTTTTGTTTGGCTCGGCAGTACGGCCTGTTAAGTCCAGACGCCCTCACCCCGGAGAACCAGGAAATGGATATTGGAGGACATCCTCCCTGGATCCCCAATGTCTTCACCAGCTCAGGTCACTCTTGAGGCAACATCAATTCCCTTTTTCAACCAAAGAAGGCGTGATGAACTCGCGCTGTTTTTTTCTTTATAATAAAAAGGTCGCAAGGTGAGCCTTGAGGATGTGTACCCCGCTGTGGAGATGTTCAAAGACCTTCTGGATGAAAGTACAGAATTTGAGGAGAAGGGAGGAGAACCCTGGCCAAGCGTGGGTCAGTTCATACGTGCAGAGGTATGACCATCATGTCCATGTTCAAGCAGAACCTGCCAGTAACATTGTGTCTTGTTTGGCGGTACTGTAGGTGCTACAACGATCAGCAGAGAAATGGAAAGCAGACAATGCAGGATTTTTGAAGCGGTGCATGATCACCACCATGTTGAAGGTGGAATGTTGCGTTAGTGGTACTCACAGCTTGGATGACCTGGGCTTGGGTGCTAATGGCCTCTATAAAACAACACTGGGACTTGACTGCACTTTCCCAGGGTTTGTAGTCCAACATAGTATACATGAGACATGCATGTGCAAGACCTCTCAGCGCCTGTTTATGGCATTTACAGTTAGCGCTGTGCAATTAATAGAAATTCAATTACAATTTTAATTATTACACTCTGCAATTACAAATTAGCGTAATCATAAAAAATTATTAATACTAATTTTGAGTTGTTTAAATGTATATATTTGCACCTTTTTCATTTTAAAAGGACTAATTTAATAACTCGTTTGGTCCAAAAGGAACTTGCATAATTGTAGTGTTGCAAATAAATTAAATTGCCTTAATATTTTATTTTTTTTACATGATTAAACATGTTCTTGTTTTATACCAAAAAACAAATGATTGCCCTAATCGTGATTTCAATTATTACCTAATTAATCGTGATTAATATTTTCTTCATAATCGAGCAGCTCTATTTACAGTATACATAACACTTCTTTAGGCATACCCATACAGTCCTTACTATAATGATTAAATACAAGAGCTGTAAAAATAAATTTAAAAAAATTAATAAAAATGAAATGAAAAAATATAGGAAATGAAAGTAGCAATGTTAAATCAATTCACAAGTAACATTGGCGCAATATTGCATATTCTGTGTCTGACTTCAGAGGTTATGAAGGTCTAGTGAGGAACCTGATGTCAGAGTTACCCGCTGGTGTGGTGAGCTACAACCAGCCTGTTCGCTGCATTCACTGGAACAACTCCGACAAGAGGGACGCACATGTGAAAGTCGAGTGTGACGACGGGAAGATGGTGGCTGCTGATCACGTGATTGTCACAGTTCCTTTAGGTCAGCGCTTCATTCACTTGCTTCTCCTAAAGTGAAGTAACTACTGTATTAAACTGTTCTTGCTTCCGTTGGGTCAGGCTACTTAAAGAAGCATCATACGTCTCTGTTCCGCCCTCCTCTTCCTCTGCACAAAATGCACTCCATCCAGAGATTAGGCTTTGGCACCAGCAATAAAATATTTGTGGAATTTGATTCGCCCTGGTGGGACGAGGACTGCGAGGTCATCTACTTGGTGTGGGAAGATAAAGTGAGTCAATGAATGAAGCTGGAGATTTACTACTTCTTCAGCCTGTTCTAGTACAGTTGAAATGTCTCTTGACAGTGTCAAATGGGAACGTTATTCTTTTTGTCAAGGCAGAATTGTGATTATGTATTGTGGCCCAATGCTTATCTTGTACCTTGTCTGCATCTTTGATGATTAATCTTTACAACTTAAAACTTAACCTGTTATTTGTCGTCACGTTGTTCAGGACGCCATGGTGGACCAGGTGCAGGATGTTCCGGGGTCCTGGATAAAGAAATTGTTCGGCTTCACTGTGTTGAAACCCACAGAAAGGTTCCTATGCTCATCTATTTTAGATAATGCTCAAAAGAGTATATGTCGCATTTTTAGGATTTGTTTGATTCATTTAAGACTCAAAATTAGGCATGTTCGATCTTTTTTTTTTTTTTCCAGACAGATACCATGAAAGTATTGACTCGAGTATTCACTGATACCAGTAGCACTTATGAGACATAAAATGTCAACATAATGACAGATGATTGTGAAATTTTCTTTCTGATAGATGGCTGCAGTAAGTTTTAAAAAAAAAAAAAAAAAAAAACTCTTTAAACCCTCAGATTTGGCCATGTTTTGTGTGGCTGGATCGCTGGGCATGAGTCAAGTTATATGGAGACTTTGTCTGATCAGGAGGTCCTGCACGCCGTCACACAACTCGTCCGCAGGTTTACAGGTAAATGAGTAACAGTCTTTTATGGCTCTACTCTGCACAAGCCCGACTTTGATTTTAAAATGAATTCTACCTTTGTGCGCGTGTGTAGGTAATCCCATAATCACTCCACGGAGAGTCCTGAGGTCACGGTGGTTTCACGACCCCTGGACATGCGGATCGTACAGTTACCCTGCAAGGGGCTGCTCATTGCAAGACTTGGAGAACTTGATGGAGCCTCTGCCGTCTAAGCGATCGCCGCCGCAAGTAATGACATTTTAAACATTGAGAAAACATTTTTTTGTATCAAACTCACAAATCCCAAACTATCTGGGCTGTCCTTTCCAGCCGCTGCAGGTGTTGTTTGCTGGAGAGGCGACTCATCCCTGCTACTTCTCCACCGTCCACGGAGCTCTTCTCACTGGCTGGAGGGAAGCCGATAGACTCCTTGCTCACTACTCTTCCTTCGCTCGTCCTGCACAGCCAACTAAGTCAAAGCTTTAAAAGGTGTAAATGTAACTTGTTCTTAATCTTGATTAAAGGTTTTATCTTTTGTTAAGATGCACCATAAAATTAAAAGAAGATCATTATTTGTCTAACTTATGAGATATTGATATTGTTGATTTAAATCACAACAAACATTACCTGTTTAAGGGATGGGAAATGTAATAAAAAAAAAAAAGTTTTCTTACCTGCCCACTCCACTCAACTAAACATTGTTATGCATTACAAACAAGTCTCACTATAAGCTCTTGAAATTGTATTTGAAGTCATACAAGTCTCACTATAAGCTCTTGAATAGTTATTTGAAGTTTTGTTTTCATAATGTGCAATATGTCCCATGACATTTCTGACTACTGTAATTATTTTATTATAACTCAATAAAACCGCTATGTTCTATTTTCTTGTCAGAGTTTTAATGAGTATTGAACCTTTTTACTTATATTTCTGCTACTATTTCACACCCCAAAAATTTTTTAAAAAAATCTGCAGCAGCACTGTATATAAGTGGTTACCATATTCGCTTCAACTGAATGCCTCAACAAGCTGCAGCATACCTACAGTGCCAATAAAGACAACAGCTTGATGGATTTTCTTTTGCATTAAGCTGTTTTAAATGAGCTTCACTTCACAGCTCTAACAGTGAAATCCTGCTTTAAAAACAAATCCATAAGTATTAAAACATACACAAAAGAAATGTTTCCCCTCCCATTTTCATTAACTGAAATCAAAGATCCAAGACTTTCTATTTACGAAAGGCCCATTTTTACTATATGCAGAAAATTTGGAGCAAAAACCAAAGTTTTATGTTTATATTATTGTTCAGTACGTTAATGGGCCTTTTTATTTTTTTTATTATTTTTTTTAACTTCAGATTTGCCATTATAATCATTTAATCTCTATCAGACTACAGCAAATATGTTTAAATAAAATACAGTAGCCGTAATTTATTTGTGGAACAGTAGTCGCACACACGACTCGGTTCAAACCAGGAAGAAATGCGGAACTAATGTTACGTTTATAGTTATGAGTCGGTGTGTAAATAGTGGTGCGCAGGACGTCAATTTGGAAGTTTATTTAAATCGTGAGTGGGACAAATACTGACTGATGTACAGATGTGACATTAAGTCTCATATTAATATATTTATCAAGGTCATGAAATTGTATAGGTCACTTTGCGATGTCGCCAAGTTTCGAAGCACATTCGACTTTGGAGGACGGGAAGTGGCTCACTGGTTCCCTGGACACATGGCTAAAGGTGATTGCAACAATAATTGCTATTAAATCATAAATGCATTATTCCCTAAACACTGGTGTGTAGTGAACTGGTTTGTTTTTGACTGTGGACAGGGCTGAAGCAGATGAGAGCCAATCTGAAGAGTGTGGACTGCATCATAGAAGTACACGATGCTAGAATATCCTTCCTAATGAAACTGTCGGTTTGCTTGTGCTCATACTACTCTAATAGAACATCTTTAACATTAAGTACATCCCCTTCTCTGGAAGAAACCCTGTGTTTCAGGAGACTTTGGACGTCAAACCACAACTGCTTGTTCTTAATAAGATGGACCTGGCTGACCTATCAAACAAACAGGTGATGGATAACCGTTTCAGATTTGAATTAGTCTGTAGACTCTTACACCTTGTTGCAAATAATTGTGAAGATGATTTTAGTCACCTCATTCTATCCGCTGTTGTGTAATGAAACGCCGTTGGCGATTAACAAGATGGAACTGGCTGACAAACAGGTGTTGTTTGCCTTCATGGGGGCTTTAAAAAAACAACAACACTTGTATAAACAAGTGTGTGCAGTACAGAATAGATATAAACTAGAATATTGTGGGGACATGTAATTCATTCCAGTAGTTAAATTAAAAAAGTAAAGTTCATATGTTATAGGGATTCACAACATCAGTGAACTATGTCATGATGCTGTTATGTTATAATTTTAAAGACTACATTTGACTATTACATTAAAAGCAATAAATATTCTTTAATAGGCTACTTGGGTAGGAAATTGGCCTTCTGAAACATACTTTTCTGTGTTTTTAATAAATGTATAATAAGTTTCACGTTTTAACTTGTGACTCGAATAAGCTTTTATATTTGAGATGCCCTTGTATGTGTTTTCATTTCAAAATATAATTTGTCATTTTTCCTCTGCAGAAGATCCTGAAGGAACTTGATAGAAGTGGTGTGAAGAATGTTTTGTTCACTAACTGTCTAAAGCAAAGTGACGACAACGTCACGAAGGTATGCATCGTTGTCCCTGAATAGTCAATAAACTTGATTACCTGCCTCAATTAATTATCTTTTTGTGCAGTTGGTGCCGTCAGTGCTGGAAATTATGGCGAACGTGTGCCGCTTTCAAAGAGAAGAGGTAGACGCCGAGTTAAAACAGCCAAAGACACTAAAAACCTCATCACAGTGTGGATGCTGAATTAAAATTTTACATTTTTGTGTGATACACATTAAGTTTTATAACACAATTTAACTACGCCGCATTGACATTTATTTTGATAATCCCATGTAAATGTACATTTTTTCCAGATTCATAATTATTGTCTGATGGTAATTGGAGTGCCCAATGTGGGAAAATCATCACTTATCAACTCCATAAGAAGAACACATTTGAAAAAAGGTACAATAAAGTACAGTACAGGCCAAAAGTATAGACACTTCTCATTCAGTACATTTGCTTTATTTTCATGGCTATGTCCATTGTAGATTCTCACTGAAGACATCAAAACTATGACGACAACTAACGAACACATTTGGAGTTATGGAGTTAACAAAAAAATATGAAAATAACCAAATAAGTACATAAATAGCATACCTATTCTCTGATTCCTTTTTTGCACACTCTTGGCATTCTCTAGATGAGCTTCAAAAGGTAGACACCTAAAAGGGTTTTCCAACAGTCTTGAAGGAGTTCCCAGAGTTAAGAATGCTCAAAGTATGCAATAAAGTAATCAGAGCAAAGGATGGCTATTTTGAAGAATCTATCCTATAGAGTTTTGTTAAGTACATGATAACTCCACTCAGTCATGTTTGGATCTGTTTTCCTTGTGTGTCTTCCTTGTCTTGTTAAGTGTGATCCTGCCTTTCCTCGTGTGATCCAATCAGTGCCCTCAGCCACTTGTGTCTTGCCCCAGGTGTGTCTTGTTGTGTCGTTGGTGTCTTGCCCCAGGTGTGTCTTGTTGTGTCGTTGGTGTTTGTGTATTTAGTCTGCTGTCTCCCCTCTGTCTGTCTGTGTGGGTTCATTGTTTTTCCCCATGTCATGCTGCTCGTTTTTGCCTCGGCCCCCCCAAATGTTTTGGTTCTAGTTTTGGTTTATCTTTTAATTTGGAAGATCGCCTTTTGTTTGAATAGAAATTAAATCCCTCTTTTTGATTGAACCTCTGCCTCCTCGCCCTGCCTTCCCGCATTTGGGTCCTCAAGCTCCCCTATCCTGACACACATCAGCTCATGCATAGTTCTGATGCCTTCAGTAAGAATCTACAAAGTAACCAGTCATGAGATTAAAGCAAATGCATTGAATAAGAGAGTGTGTCCAAACTTTTGGCCTGTACTGTAGATACTTAATGCTGTTTTTATTTGAGTGTAACACATTGGATGAAATATCTCATTCAGGCCGTGCATCTCGAGTAGGTGGAGAGCCTGGTATCACTCGAGCCGTCCTCACGAGGATTCAGGTCAGTGGTGTATCTTTTTTTATTTGTTTTTATTTATTCAATTTAATTGTTGTTGTTGTTGTTGTTGTTGTTCATTATGTATTCTCAGGTGTGTGAACGCCCCTTGATGCACCTGTTGGACACACCAGGAGTCTTGCCTCCGAAGATAGAGTGTGTCGAGACTGGCATGAAGTTGGCGTTATGTGGTGAGCGGGCTTATTTAAGACTCCCAAAAGAAATTATCCAATCACTTTTTTCCCCATTTCATCAACACAAAAATGTTTACGTATTAACTGCAAATAATGCTAGGCAAAGCGATTGAAATCTTCCACTTCTATGCGCGCTGAGGTATTTCTAAAATAAAATGTGATGAGGCTCAATACAGGTTTTGGAAACAGTGCTAAAACAGAGCTTTAATTGAACTGTGTTGAAAAAATTCTGTCGTCTCACTCCAGGAACCATCCTGGACCATTTAGTGGGTGAAGACATCATCGCTGACTACTTGCTCTATTCTCTGAACCGGCTTGAAAAGTTCAGGTAGCAGTTTTACGTGTAAGCCTATGTTACATGATCAGTGTTGCCATTTTACATCTCTTTTGTTCCATTCCGTTGCGTTTGTGTGCAGCTACGTTGAAAAATACAACCTGGGAGAGCCCAGCGATGACATCCAACATGTCCTCAAGCGCATCGCTGTGAAACTCAGGAAGACTCAGCGTGTCAAAGCCCTCACTGGAGTGGGTAAGATAGAGAATGCAGTTTACAAAAGCATTGGCAAACAAGAACAAAAATGTTTTAAGTGCATAAATGAATAGTTTGCCATTTTTCTTATTTAACCAAATGGCTTTTCTTAGGATATACCTGTACAGTTTATTATAAAACAATTGTAATGAGAGCAAGATTTTTGAGCATATTTTAATTAGCATTCTAACATTTGTAAGTGTCATGCAGTGGTAAATGGAAGTTAACCACTAATATTATTACTGACCTTTGTGGGTGCTTTATCCACCTCTTATCTAAAAAGAATTTAACCACTGTAAAAACAATGAAGTTCTCTAACCTTGATTGCCAGTGACAAGACTATAATGATGTTACACAAGTATTGGGACACCAAACTGCTTTGAATGTGAATCATATGAAATTGTATAACTTCTGGTGATTATCTCTTCTCATCATTTTATTAGTGATTCTAACATACGCAAAGAAAAACAAAATATATTATTTTTATGATGCAAGTTCTAATCATGCTGGATTAAAAAAAATAAGAAGTTTGTTTGTTATCAAGAGAAATAAAGCAAATACCGGAAGGGGAGAAAAAGCAAATCTTGTTTCCATTTGCTTTTTAAATTTTTTTGTTGTTGTTGCTCCCATTCGCCTTGTTGGTGGTTCTATGCTAAGCTGTATATTGGAGAGTTGCAGGCTATTTACAGTGCAGACGTGTGTTTCATTAACATATTAAGATCAGCCACTGTATAATAACGATGTTTACTCTCCTTTAGGCAATGTTAACATCACCGTTCCCAACTACCCAGCAGCAGCGTATGATTTCATTCGAGCTTTTAGGAAAGGAGAGCTGGGCCAAGTGATTTTGGACTAGAAGTTCACATTTTTATGTACCTGTATATTCATACAATGTAAATAAAACTATTCAAGATGTTGTGATTTGAATGTTTCTTGTTTTTAGAATGGAAAAAGGCATCTGATTTTGGGAGTTGGTTTAAACTGTTTATTTGCATTGAGACAGATAGCAAAGGTATTTATGTACAGTGCACAAGTGTTCTATAGATAAACAAGAGGAAAAAAGCTCGGGGGATACATCACAACCTGTTTGAGCAGCACCATATCTTTACACCTGACTCATAAATATAATGAATTTCCTCAAATAGTGGCTATCTTCTAAAACAACACCATGACCCAATTGGTCATCCACAAAACACAAAGCCTCTTATTTCCTATCAGGAAAATGGGTCGGAATTATGTTAAGAGCAGCACCTGCATGAATTCAAGAATGATTTCCCTGGGCATTATATTGAAACATGATCTTAGATGCCTCTCCCATCTGCAGTAAATAAACTCTGGTCACTAATGTGCATTTTGGCTTTGTGCATTCGTCAGTCTTGATCTTTTGACCCGTTTGGTCCATAACACACAAGCTAGTGTTTGAGTGCACTAGTTGGTGCGTTTTAAATTTAAGGTAACAGTGCAGTGTTTTCTTTGTGGTCATGAATGTCTTCCCATCAGTCTTTCCAGTTGCTTCCAGCCTGTCCTGAATTAGTCAGGTTCAGCGCTTTTCTCAAAAGCTCATTACAACATGGAGTCCCACAGAAATGTATATTTGAAGGACAGCGTTGCCATGGTGATAGTGAACATTTGGCAGAAGGATGCTCCCGCTGTGGAGCCAGACATATGAGCATCAAAGTAACCGGTCCTGTTGTAGTAATCCACATCGTCATCGGAGTCGGTGTTGCTGCGGCGGTAAGCGGACGCGTACCATTTATCCGCCGTCAGGGCCACCGCAGCCCCCGCAGCCGCAGCGGCGGCCACCCGCACCGGGGACGTCCGGCCCGCTGCCCTAAAGCGAGAACGGGGGCCGCCATAGCCGCCCGCCCCGCGGTACGAGCCTGCCGTGGTGCTGCGGGTGGAGGAGCCTCTGGATGAGCCCCGGGACCCCCCGCGGCCCCCTTTGCACAGCACAGGCTCGCACAGGAAGGCGGAGAGCAAGAGGAACATCCAGCAGGTTGCCAGCACCTGGTTCATCTGTGCAGGAGGGCAAACATATAATTTTTTTTGATCATCATATAATGGAGGGGTCACTAATATTTTTTTTTAATGAAGGGCTATACCGCTTTGATTCATAATTCTCATTATTGCCACACACTGCTTTTCTGGCGGTTGCCTCACATGTAAACAAAACAAGTGCATTATTTTAGAAATGACAGTTGGTTAGACATGGAAAAAGTCAATCTATACAAAATATTATGCGTTTTAGTTAAAGAAAAAAAAATTGTGACTCATTCCCACTCTGTCAAATATGTTGAAGCTGTCGAGAGCTGCTGCACTGACTGTGCACATTGCATAGTATGTAAATCAAAACATTACATTTTATTTAGCTTTTTTCCCTGTCAAATAAACATGCTTGAGAAATGATTACAAATATGCCTGGAGTGTTTACGAAAAATACAAAATCAGAGATGAAGAGGTTTGGAATTACTGCACATAACTATGGCGATCAATATAAGCTTGATGAATTTGACAATATGCACGCCATATTTTCATATGAACCATTTTATATTGCATCTGCAACCAGCCGTGCTAATTAGCCTATTAGCTCATTGCTTTCATGAAATGGATTGAAACTATATTAAAGCTTTTCCCATCCCATAATAAACAGAGTATCCCTATGGTTGATGCGTACCTTGATCCTTGTTTATCTTCAACACAAAGAAAAAGAAAGGTGGTCAAGATTGTCACGGAGGATGCTGGTGCGCGTTCACGAGGATGGCGGTGCGGGAACGAGCAGCGCGCTCAAGCATTCCGATCGCTGTGGTACCACCGACCGAACATAGACCACAACCTGCATTGAGCCCGTTGCTGCCATACGTTAACACGTCCGTCATATTGGATGTGTTTTTTGCCTTGGTTGCTGGAAACACATAAACATTAAGAATATTGCCCGATTTTTGTGCTTACCGTCTGTAATATTCTAAACGTATGGAGAAAACATTTAGAATCATTAGATTATATCATTTTTTTGTCCTTATGTGTCCCAAACACACGGATGCGCACACACTACATTCTGCACTTTATTTAGCAGATCCCATGAGTGCTTTTTATATAAAAATGTATGCGTCCTTATGTGTCCCAAACACACGGATGCGCACACACTACATTCTGCACTTTATTTAGCAGATTCCATGAGTGCTTTTTATATAAAAATGTATGCCATATAGCCAGAGAAATGTGTGGTGGTATGTAATGATGAATAGAATATAATAGAATTACTTTATTATCACTGCACAAGTACAACAAACCTTTAGTTATGCAGTCTTCCGCAAAGTGCCAGCAACAATATGATGAATATGAAATATTTAATGTTATGTCTATAATGGCCAATTCCTGGTGTGACATGTGACTCAAGTAAATACTAAAAATGATACTCGCTTGAACAACAATCAAAGTGCCCGAAGTTGCTTCTGGCCTGCACAATGACTAATATAGAATATAGTTATTTTTTTAAGGCTGGTTTTACAAAGCCAGTCACTGCTAGTCACAAATACAATAACGGACAAATACAATCAAAAAGACAATGTTCAGTCTTAACTACGTGAATCCAAGCTTTTTGAATGTAAAAAACGCTTGTTACTGGTACATGTCCAAGCTTGAATGAATGAGGCATATTCAGCTATTGCTCCTTTTTGCCAACTCTAAGATGGCGTCGAGGTCGACGTACGACTCCGTGACAACACAGTATTCAGTATGGGTATTGAAGCCTATGGTACCCTCGAGGCAGTTCATCTAATTTCACATGTACATTCTAGTTTACCACACCATACACTTTACATCTACATGTCTATCTAACTGATTAGATTGATAACTATACAGCGAATTGGCTAACCATCAGGCTTGTTATTATGTTTGCGGTGTAGCTAATAACAGTAATAACACCCACGTACGCTAGTTGGCGGTAAAGCTAAGCTACATTTGAACGTGAATGATGTTAGGCGAAGAAGAAAAAAAACGTACCAGACAGGAAGCACTGTGCAGCTCTGGTTGTAGTCGCAAGTAGACAGCTAAAATAGTGGTCATGGCGTTTGTCTGCAGAAAAGCTGCCGCACTGCTGAAATCGAACCGCTCAGCACCCGCCTTGGTCTCGGCCGCCGCCCGCCTGTGCAGTTCGGGTGAGTGTTTTTAAAGACGCGTGCCCTTCAATGTCAAGTAAAGCTGCGTCACAAGTTCTGCGAACTTCTCTTCGTTGCACTCAGCTATGAAGTACAACGTTGTTATTAGTGCACAGTTTATAATGCGTCATTGTAAATTAACGGATGATAATTTAGCAACATTGTTGCTATTTATTATGCTAAGGTAGAGTGGCTGTGTGTACGTGTTATCACTGGCCTTACATTCACAAATGTACTTATTCCGTATGAAATCTGGACATGTTTTAGTTTAATACAAAGCTATTCTGTAGTACGAAAGGCAACAGTTGGATGCACAGTTTAATTGTATCTTCTGCCATCTAGTGGAAGACTGCACTACCTTTCACAATATTTCACTGGCATGGATAGAGTATTTGAATAATCGGTGTATAATAATAATTGTTTGCACTCTCTGCAGGTGTCCACTATGAATATATCATGGTAGAAAAGAGAGGAGAGAAGAAGAATGTAGGTTTCATCCAGTTGAATCGACCTAAAGCTCTCAACGCTCTGTGTGACGGCTTGATGGAGGAGGTGAGTCAGGCTTTGGATTCCTTCGAGAGCGACAGCGACGTGGGCGCCATCGTCATCACCGGCAGTGACAGAGCGTTTGCAGGTGAGGGGAATATTAAGAATATGCCATGCTGTTGCCAAACACTTATTAAGACTCATCATTCGCTCATTTTTTTTCTGTCTTGCTTAGCTGGCGCGGACATAAAAGAAATGCAGAATCGAACTTTCCAGGAATGTTATGGTGGGAACTTTCTGGCTCATTGGAACAGAGTGTCTACTGTGCAGAAGCCCGTGATTGCTGCTGTCAATGGATTTGCAGTGAGTATCTCTGTTTTGTAATTTTAATACAGCTCAAATCTCATAATGGTCTGACAGAGGTCTGCAGTCTCTCTTAACTTTAGTTGACACCAGGGATATTATCGTTTTGGAATTTTTCATTACAGTTAGTTTTTATTTTGGTTTTAAAATTAAGTTAGTTTTAATTAGTTTTCAAGGTGGTTCTGTTAGTTTTTATTAGTTTTAGTTATTTCATAAATGCTTAGTTTTAGTTTCAGTATTCGTTTTAGTAAAAAAAAAAAGTGTATTACTTGTGCGCAATATTTAAAAAACACCATGGAAGCAACGTCATCTGAAGGTGCTTTTCTATTGGCTGCTGCTAGATGACGTCACTTTTGTGTGACACACTTTCAAATGTCCTTATTCCGGTTAATATCCAAATAAATGTACTTAAAATTACATTTAAATCATTCCCAAAGGCCCATGCATTACATTTATTACAAAAGACTAAAACGAAGGACATTTTTACTATGATTATAGTTAGTTTTGTAAACATAAAAAGTAATTTCAGTTAGTTTTCGTTGTTTAAAAAGCTTTTTCGTTTTTATTTTATTTCGTTAACGAAATTGTTTGTTTTATTGTAGTTTTTTTGTTAGTTTTAGTTAACTAAAATAACCTTGGTTGACACTTTCAGTTGGGAGGAGGCTGCGAGTTGGCGATGATGTGTGACATAATTTACGCTGGAGAGAAGGCGCAGTTTGGCCAACCAGAGATCCTCCTGGGGACCATACCTGGTATGACTGTGGGGCCTTGTACATGTTTCTTTGTTTCAGTTTTTATAAAACCCATTGGGGCCACATTTACCATGATGTCTTGTCTCCATACAGGGTCGGGCGGCACCCAGCGTCTGACCCGTGCGGTGGGCAAGTCACTGGCCATGGAGATGGTGCTGACGGGAGATAAAATTAATGCCCAAGAAGCCAAACAGTCGGGTACATGAACATTGCGCTACATCAAATCAATAATATGCTTAAAACGGAAAAACTTCTACAAACCTCAGACCTAAAAAAACAAATGTGTGTCAAGGCACATATTTTCACAATCACAATTAAAGACATTGTTTTGCTATGTGCAGGTTTGGTGAGTAAAATTTGTCCCGTGGACCAGGTGGTTTCCGAAGCGGTGAAATGTGGTGAAAAAATTGCTGCCAATTCCAAGCTGGTGTCCGCCATGGCCAAAGAGGCAGTTAATGCAGGTTAGGCCACATTGAGGGAGACTCGCAGGACACGTTGTCATCAAATCAAGTTTCATTCATGTCATTTTCCTCCTTATGCGGTTTCAGCCTTCGAGCTGACTTTGGCTGAGGGGAATCGTTTGGAAAAGCGCTTGTTCCATGCAACGTTTGCTACGGTAATACGGCACACATGCAAGGTCCACATATTCATGGAGACTTGCTTTACATGACATTACCGTTGCATTTTTACTTTTAATTTTTAGGACGATCGCAAGGAGGGCATGACTGCATTTGTGGAGAAGAGAAAAGCCAGTTTTCAGGACAACTGATCCGTTAATGAAATTCCAAACGGGTCATGTGCAGCAAGTTGAATGACGGCAGTAGAACGTGAAAGATGTTTGATCTCATTGTTTATATAGCATCAACTCCATTGGGTTTTCTCCCAGCCAGTCAGTGGAAAAATATGATATTCCAGTAATATACTATCATGAACAAAGCAAACCAATCTTGTACGTAATGGTTGACATTTTCAATTTCAACGAGTGCCTTATTATTAAGGCGTACATCTGGATTTGAATGATTGAGTGCATACTTTTTTTTTCCTCTCGAAGCCCCGACAACTGAGGGTGAAGTGTATGTGGATACATTTAAATATTTGCAATACAAAGTAATCAGCTGGATCACTTGAAGCATTTTTCACTCTGATTATGAGTCTGCATCTAATGTTTCTTTGTGTGTGTGTATATTTTGCAAATAAACACTATGATTTGATGTCTACTTTGTTGTTGGTTTAAAAGAAGAAGAAGAAGAAAAAGGAATGCTGTCTACTGATGAATCACAAAAATGTACACATTATCTGTCCTTTCTCATTAGCACTCGGTGGTTGAGCCAAACAGGACCTTTCACAGCTGACTTTGGGTGGAAGACAGGGTATACTTTTGACTTGTCAACAACAAATCATTCTCATTCAGACCTAAGGACAACAAGTCTTTCATGAACCTAACATGCTTGTTTTTGGAATGTGAGAAAGCTGGAGTAGTGGAGAGAAATCACACAAGCACGGGGACAGAATGCTGTAACAGCTGTTTCTTTGCTTTTGTATATTTTTACATAATTATACATCTATTATCTTCCAAAACACTATTTTTGTACTTGTAAGTGATAAAAGATTTCTATTTATTATTATTTTTCTTTTAAATGCCTCGTGTTTAGCAACTGTTAGGATACGCCACTAGAGGGAAGTCACATGCCGTTAAAGGCGCCAAGTATCAAGGAATTAAAAGAAAACTCAAAGAAATTGGCAAATAATAGGTATATAAATGTAGTTTTTGTTGTTTTACTAATTTTCTTTTTATGGTATCTTATTGCTCTTTATTTCTTACACACATTGTACACACATTTCATTAGCCGGTAATAGCATCATTTTACACAATATCAATCAAATGTGCTTGCAAAAAAAAAAAAAATGTAATTGTAAATTGTCAATCATCCACGTTGTGGCAGTAAACGTTTAATTGAGGTAACTGGACTGGTGAACTTTCAACTTTTTTTCATTTTTTTTAAAGGGGAAGTCAACACAAAAAAATTCTTTACAATATGTTCAGGGTGTCCCCCGCCCCTACTGCCCGAAGCCAGCTGGGATAGGCTCCAGCGCCCCCCGCGACCCTTGTGAGGACAGGCGGTTAAGAAAATGGATGGATGGATGTTCTATGCAGCACCAGTAGTCTAAACACATAATTGTGATTAATATTTGTGGCCAAGTGGCAAAATCCACCCGTTTTTATAAAGATCAGGGAGCGGCCATTTTATAACTTGTCGACTGGTCACAACTGTGATCGGGCGTTACCTGAGTCTTGAGCATCTGTAATTTTAAGTTGACAGCAAGTGCAAAATGGCCTCCCCATGAGCTGGATAAAAATGGTGGATTTTGCCACTTAACTCATTATCCACAAATGCAATATTAATCCCAATAATGTGTTTAGACTAGTGGGGGTGCATACAACATATTATTTCAAAGAAAATGTTTGGGTTCCCTTTAAATTTTAAAAGTGGCTTGGGCAATTATGCTAATGAACTAGCGAGTTATATCCATACATCTTCAGAACCTATATATGTATATTTAAACATTACTTAAAAAAAAAAAGTTACTGTCTGCACTGAAAGGCCTATGACGCAAGCCAACTTAAGGTCAAAAATTTTTGAACGTTTATTTCGAACATGAAAACAAATAAAAAACAATTAAAACTAGATTTCCATGTTTTATTTTGTTTTTTAACCATCTGATGTTCACATATCCCGCCCACAAGGCCATGGCCTAATTGAATTTTATATTTCATTCAATATTCCCCCACAGAGATGGCTTTCTTGCCAGTCCCGTGGAACAAAACTTTTGAATGCAAAAGAAACTTGTCTCCTCTCTCGGCGGGATGCACAAAAAGTCTGCAGTGTCCAAAAGCCTCTGCAAAGGAGCGTCCCCCTTTGATGGTTGGAAAGAGGTCAAAATAATAAATGTCGACTCAATTGAGGCT
Source organism: Vanacampus margaritifer (assembly GCF_051991255.1). Classification (NCBI taxonomy): domain Eukaryota; kingdom Metazoa; phylum Chordata; class Actinopteri; order Syngnathiformes; family Syngnathidae; genus Vanacampus; species Vanacampus margaritifer. The sequence continues at coordinate 17,295,431 of NC_135443.1, read as the reverse complement.
CCCCAAGTGCACAAAAGGAACCAAAACATTACACCGAGGCAGCGAAGACCCTCGTGGCGTGATAAACTCATTTAAAGAAGTCCTAAAGAAAGAGGGAGCAGCATGGGTTCGGACAAGGGGAATTGGGAGGGGCTCCTGGGGGCCTTTGCTCCCCTGCAAGTCAGCCACACACTTTATAGCAGACTTTAACCATATTTTTTGTACTCTAGTGGCCACTAATGTCTCCTGTGACTGTCTTAAATCTAACAGCTGTGGTGAAATGATTTATTTTACTTATTACTTACTATTAGAGCTAAAGTGCAGCACAGGGATACAGTGGTTTAGCACTTGACTTTTATAGCTTGGGAACATATAGAAAAGGTTCAAACAGTTCCCCAGGGGTCCTTGAAGTAATGGACTTCTGTAACTATACTTATTCCTGACACTATGGGAACCTAACTCCTCACTTAATGGTACAAATCACTATCAGTTAAAAGGGACATATCATGTTAAAGTGACTTTTTAATGGCGTGTCTAAATAAGTGAAGTGCATTGTGGGCAGGGGGGCGTTACCCAGCTACAAAACAGTAGTCAAGAGAAATAGAAAGCAACTTAAACGATTTCAACCGCATGAAAGTTGATGATTTAATTAAGCGTTTTTGTAGTCACCGTGGGTTGCCTGTTACAACGAGGACTGCGTTCGGCAACAGACAGAAACGGAAAGACCAACTGGCTGCCCTTGTATACGCTACATCGATCTAAAAACTACCAGTCTTATTGAAAAAAGAGGAAGAGAGAGACACAGTGAAAAATGATTACGTCATTGTTAATTGTTGGAGACAAAGTCATTTCTGACCTCTTGAAGACAAGTGACGGATGGCTGGAAGGAGTCCATGGTTTGAAACTTTGGCCACCTTGCATGTCAGCCAATAAAGCCAATAAAAAATAATATATGTGTGCACTTTACCGGGAGTTGGATCGAGGACACAAAAACGGGACGCTATCAAGAGACTGGTAGGATCTTTTTTCACTGAAAGGGTCAATTAGGGGCTAGAAGCAGGTTCTTAAATGACCGTCACTACATTAATTTCGTTGCACGTGCGTCCGCTAGCAAGCTTCGTGACGCTAGCAAGCTTCGTGACGCTAGCAAGCTTCGTGATGCTAGCAAGCTTCGTGATGCTTCCATTTTAGCCTCTTTTACGTCCAGCTTCCATTTTAGCCTCTTTTACGTCCGTTTGGATATTTCTTTTCTGTCTGGAAATTGGGAAGAGTGAACAGAGGTTTACAAGCGTACACTTTCGTCTTCTCGAGCTTTGCAATGGTGTTTTTTGGCCTATAAACTCCATTAGGACAGTTAAAAATGTCACAGAGTGCACCTGTTGTTTTGTCACTTAAGGCTGAAAGGCAAGCTTTAAGGTGTGCAGTCACGCAAACACTTTTAGCACTCCATTCGCCGCTATTCAAATGACGGCTTTGTTAAGTAGCAAGGTTTTTTCTAACTTGATTTTCACGCATGCGCAAACGTAATGCACACTTTGCTTATAGTCGGTTGCTCTGGAGGACCTGCCCACACATCAAGTGTCAAATGAACAAGAAAGTACATATTTTGCTATGCTCCAATTTCTGATAATGTGTCTGTGAGCAAGCTCTTTTGGTCCACTATCACGTTGTCAATGCTTATTATACATTATCCACAACAACAAAAAATGAAGTTCCATTTGAGTGTCTCATTGAAAGGTCTGACTCTGATCAACGACATTTTAAATTTATTTCAACCACTAAATACAATGGAAAATCTACTCCATCTTAATGGTACAAACCAAAGTCTCCTCTGTGGGGCACCAGCGGACATCCTGCAAGCTTGAGAAATATTAGATCAAATATTTGTAGCACTGCTTTTTGACCCTTCACGTTTGCCTTTTAAAGATTTGGTACATGTTTTGGGCCTGGAATAAATGAAAACTGTCAACTTTCATAAAAGCAGAGCTGGATTTAAGTGCTCTGAAGCTACTTTTTTTTTGTGGGGGTCCCCTACAAACTGTCCCTCAACTCCTATCTCAACATTGAAGTCATAAACCTGCACATATTTCCAATCCAACTTTGGTGACTCTTCTTCCAATCAGTGGCCATTTAATTTTTTGTGAAGGCCTCAAAGGGGACGAACTTAATCCATCCATCTTCTTAACCGCTTGTCCTCACAAGGATCGCAGGAGCCTATCCCAGCTGGCTTCGGGCAGTAGGCGGGGTACACCCTGAACTGGTTGCCAGCCAATTGCAGGGCACACAGAGACGAACAACCATACTCACTCACAATCACACTGATGGACAATTTGGAGTGTTTAATTAACCTGACATGCATGTCTTTGGAAAGTGGGAGGAAACCGGAGTAGCCGGAGAAAACCCACACAGGCACAAGGAGAACATGCAAACTCTTCCTAGGAAGGCCGAAGCCCGGACTCGATCTCACGCCCTCTGCACTGGGAGGCGGACGCGCTAACCAGTCAACCACCGTGCCACCCGACTAAATTCATGAAACAATACGATGCATCCATTGGTCAGATTTTTATGATTTAGAGAATTGATGTTAAATAAATACATTTAATAATAATAATAATAATAATAATAATAATAATAATAATAATAATAATATGCACTTTCAAGTCTATTTTGAGCTATTGACAGAAGTAAGATCAGTCACTGAGAGGACTAGTAAACATTTTTGCCATCCAGCAGAGAGTGTCGAATGAAACACGCAGTGTTTGGCGGGGTGGGGAGGGGGTCATCTGACAAATATTTTCATTATCTGACATTCTTGGCTGCAGAGACTGTCAGACTATCGCCACTCGTCTCTGCTTTGAATTATGCCCTGGGGGCCAGCAAAAACAGGCAGAAGATGAACTTTGGTCAGTGGGATTAATAACATTCATGACACTTAAATAAGCCCCTGAATGCATAAATTAATTATGTATATTGTGATTATTCTATTTACATGTGAATTTAGGACATTTTGATCAAAACTTGAAACGGCTCATTAACATGTATTGGGGAAGGATGTGGCGATTTGAATGAGGTGTTGTTTTGTTTTTTAACAGCAGTACTATAATTTTATATAATTTAAGATGGTAACATTTGCTTGGAAATTTTTACTTAACAAGAAAATGTCATGTACCAATAATTCAGTTAAGAAATAAATAAGAAGGCATTAGGCATAGAAATGGTTACAAACTTTATTATTCCAATTCTATTGCTTTGTCGATCAACTTACACGATAGGCTACATGTTATTAACAATAGGAGGGTGTCCAATGATAAACAGTGTGGTGGTCTACATCAAACATTTTTATACGTTTGAAAGAGTCAACAAGTTGCTGCGATTGATCAGAGGTGGTAGAGATGGTCCAGATCTTCTTCCGGTTGGTCATAATTTGTGTCAGATTGCCAATTAACAAGAGCAGCGGCGTTGTCATCGTCTTGGTAACTTGGCATCCAGCTTTGCACGTCAGGATGGTACAAGTCATCCGTGTCCACCTCGGGCTTCAGGTGACGTCTGACCTCTTCAAGCGCATCAGTCTTCTCTGGTTGGGGTTGTACAAGTCGAGCCATTTTGTATTCAGCAGTGAGCGGGGCGAGATATCCATCAAGTTGCTCTCTGGCTTTGTGGTAGACGGAATCCCAGTCCTGCCCAGGCTCCTCACTGACATTTTCTTTTTCATCTTCAGCAGGAAGCTTCATCATAGAAGGATGGTGAACATCATCTAAGTCCACTTCTGCCTGTTTTTTCTTCCCTGTGGCGGCCATATTCTCCCAGATCTTCATTTTGGGATCAATGTCATCGTCAGTTTGATCCATGTCCTGTGGAGGCTCCACTTCCACACGTAAAGGCATCGTTCTGTCTTCTGACCTGAAATAATAATTACTTTTGTATATGAGTACAATTCATACAGCAGATCTTAAATCTAGGTTTGAACCCTGAGCTTCAAAACTGTCAGGTGCTGCGCACAAAGAAAACATATTTAATGGGGGAAAAATTGCTTACATGACTGTGTCCTGGAAGGTGTTTTCCCTAAGATTATTCTATGAAAAGATATCAACATCAGAGATCAAAGATATCAGTTTTGTATTCGTAACATTTATGCACACATTTAGAGCGATTTTCAGTTTAATCTTAAAATATTTGATGTACATACCCATGGCTTATATGGCTTGGCTGCAATGCCAAATATCAGCGTGACCAAAAGAATAATCCTACAAGTGGAAAGACTCAAAATAAATGAAGTGTTTTTTCCCCCAAAGTCAGCACTTTCTAATATGCATGGAGAATCACTATTGGCTCCTTACCTGAACATGGTGTGCTCCTGTTTGTGTGGAGTCTTGAAAGTGTGAGCGAAAATGTACCTTCGCGTCAGAATGACAGTCTAAAGTTCCAACCATAAATACACTGATTTGACCTTTGAATCATTTTCAATACTGCAACATCAAATCTTTATCTAGTGTATGTCACACGTGATGCAATGCCACTGTTATAAATCCAAGACGTACAATATAAAACCAAACTAAACTACAAAAATGAGAAGCTGTTGAGACAACTTCATGTTTCAATTATCTTGTTTAATGCCACAGAACGCTTTTCAAATGCCTGCTATTAAAAAAGCAATCATCGAAATTGAATCGCTACAATGTGAATGAGCTACTTTATCGACAGCAAGTTAATAATTTACAGTGAGATATTTTTTTAAACGATCTTTTAATCAACTTTATATTACAGTTATGGTCACCAGTGTAGTTGTTGCTTAAAATAACAGCCTCAAAGTCACGTTGGTGGCACAATCACTGGGAATGAGCAGAAAATAATATTTGTTGTTGCCAGGGTGACACTGGATCATGTACTTCAGTAGTCCGTAATAATGGTGGACCAGACAGGACATCGCTGTACTAATAAAAATAAATAAATACAAGTAAAACGTAATAAAAATAAAACTCTTTAATGGTGTGTGTTATAAAAACATACAGTACTGACATAATTACAAAAGATAGAATGAAATAATTTTTGCTTTACTTAATACATTGTGCTGCTCCGTCTAATATGCATTCCTTGACCACTTGGGGGTAGTATAATACAAACATAATGACACCAACTATTTCAGTAAGCTGCAGTAATATTAAGTATTTTTTTCACAAAGGAAAATGGATTGATGGAAAAATAATACAAATAAGTTAACTGTTACATCGCACGCAAATATCCATATTACAGTCGGATGTTATGTAACACACGGCAACACACTGTACCATGTGACTGTCACTTTTAATGGCTTTGTGTTTCTTCAACGTATCTTGTATGGAAATACTTTTTATGCTATGATGTTAAACAGCACAAGCATGACAAATGCATCCATTCCAGATAATCTAGTTTAACACATGCACTCATCTATAAATCTACTGCCATCACCTTACAGTACTTGAGTGTTGGCAACGTTCCCGCCTCACTATTCGTTGACTGTCCGGGGGAGCGTCATTAAGTCAACATAGGCTTTATTAATGTCAGCAAGCAAGCGCACACTTTTTTTCTTCTTAAAAGAGCAACAGGAGTCGCTTCCTGTCTGGACCAGGGATGGCTCCAGTGCGTCTGCCGGGTTATCTGCCCTCACTATGGGATCCATATGTGTCAGCCCAAAGTTTCACCGCCCCGGGTCACACTGTGATCTACTGTCCTCCCTTCTCTGTGCAAATGCCAAACATCTTCAACATCATTTGTAATACGTTAACAAGGAAAAGGCTTCTCGCTGGTTCGAGGCTCAGGCCATATTTTTACATACGGCGGCACTAGACATGGAGATCCAATACAACTCACTGTCAGACAAGTATTAATATTGTTAGCATAACTCTAAAAGAAATAGCTCTCAGTAGGAAGAAGTGATACATTCACAATAATGAACATGAAATCTAAAAAAATACTTCAAATGAAAAGCTCTTTGATAATAGAGTGCATTTTTGGGGAAATTGTGTACTTAATAAAGTGGCTGGTGAGTGCATATTTACAGTATATACCACATTTCAACATTTGGGGAAAATAATATTCTTTCATTCAACTTTTGATGAAAGCTAAACCTATATACAAGAGGCAGTTAGCTCATCTTATTAAGAATATAGAAATGGGAAGCAATATTGCCATTATACTGATATTGCCATAGTCACTGCATTTTATTATAACATTGATATTTATATTATTGTATTAGTCCAGCTTTCTTTGTGTTACTTATTTTCCATTTTAGACATAAAAGTGGAGCGCATCATCAAGACTTGTAATATTGTTTTATGTTATGAAAATAAAGTTGGTTTCACAGAATTTTATCCAAATATTTTTAAGACTTTGGCACTATATTATAATATTTTTGTTAGTATTACATTATATATATATATATATATATATATATATATATATATATATATATATATATATATATATAAAATGTATTTATTTCAAATTCAATTCAATTCAAATTTTAAAAAAGTACATTCTATTAATAATAATGATACAGCAGTCATTTGTTTTCTAATGACATATATTTTATTTCATCATTCCCTTTATTCACTGACAGAAAAATGGCTAAACTGGAAACAACACCTAATTTTGTACAATAAATAAATAATTGAAGTTTGTATTCAGTCATGAACTGAGCAATGTGGCTTTGCTGTCTTCACCACACAACCGTAGCAACAATATCAATAACAACTGTATCAAACTGATCAAACGACTTAAATGAGACCACCGCGTTCAACATAATAGAAACAACCATTCAGTTACCGTGTCCTCGAGACAAACGGGCTGTCAAACAGACGTTGTGGCCAGGAGATGTGGCCCATTATGGGAAAGTTCTGTCAGTCTCGTAGAAACCGCAACCTTGGGAGCAAACCCTCAGGACTGATGGATAAAGTGTGCCGCAGATTGGACATTACGCAGCCTGCTCCCCACCCCAGACCCGCCCTCGTGGAGCGGCTTTCATGTGCATGCGGGCCCGAGGCCGCACGAGCGCTGGGTGAGCGCTGGGTTCCCCCTCAACTGCTCAGGGTCCCAAATGGCCCATGTGGAGAAACATGCCAGCTCTGATTCAATTCAGAAGCGCCCTGCTTGGTAGAACTTTGTGGCAACAGAGAGCGGTCGCCTTCGATGTGAAGGATTTCTGGTTTAGAAAAATACGTGCTACAAATGAAACTATCAGAAAGTTTCAGAGCAACATGTAGGCTAAGTGCATGAAAATGAACATAAACATGAATTATCTTTTCTTTTTTTTTTTTTTATATATATTTTGAGTTACAATAAAACTAATTTATTTAATTGCCCTCAAGGGATTAATAAAGTATCTATCTATCTATCTATCTATCTATCTATCTATCTATCTATCTATCTATCTATCTATCTATCTATCTATCTATCTATCACAATAGTGATTCAACTAGTGGTACGTGGGCTCCCTCTAGTGGTTTGCATAATAATGCCTAAGTACAGTTCAGTTGTATTTACCTTTTAAGTTCAGTTCAATAATTTTTTTGCTATCTTTATTCTTAATTTCTTTTTGTTTACAGGCTGTTTTCCAGTTCAATATACAGTACTCACAAATAAGTTTAAGGACTGTCTCTTTTATTTTAACACTTATTAGGGCACAATTTTTCTTTTTACAATTTACACACATATATATATATATATAAAAGCACAGTGTTAATTTTCAAACTGTGCATAATGTCATAGTGGCTTAAATGAAATATATATTTTTGTTAGGGATGGGCGAGTACTGATACCAAGCATCAGATACTCATGGAGGATGTCAATACCAGCCACTGATACCTAGACCAAAAGAAAAACAAATATGACATCAATTAAGTCCTACTATCAGTACTTTTGAGGTAGTGCTTGTAAAAGTGAGAACCACTGGTATAGAAGTTTACTCTGTTGAAAAATTCTTAACATACTGTATATGACTGAATGAGTCTTTGGAACTTAAACATCTTATTTCATACTGTCAGGGGGCAATAAGAATAATAATTCACAATTTAGGTGATGATATGTCTGTATATTTCTCAAATAAATGCACTAATGTACATATGGAGATTGAATAATTTTGGGCGCAATTTAAAAAAAACAAAAAACAGAGGCATCTACAACCATAACCAAGAACTAAAGTGAAATTAATACTTCCCTTATCTTGGATTGTACACAATGTGCATTACAGTACAGCTATTTTTCCTCTCATTGCCACACTGCTTACCTCACATCCCGCTTGTTTTGGTGTGACTGACAAGCCTCTTGAAAAACGTGGCGGCGACAACGAAGACCGCAGCCAGTGGGAGAAGATTGTGTGCTATGTGAAAGAAACACTTACACGTTCACAAAGTGTTGCTGCGCTAAATACCAGCGGGAGCCAAGAATAAATTGCCTGTCTGTAACTATTTAAATGTAGCATTAAGTCTTGATTTACGCCTGTAATTTGGGGATGGCAAAAGGCGCAGCGAATGTTACAGCTCGCAGCAATTTATGGCTGAACCCAACACCAAAATGAATATTTGTCGTAATTGCCGTTTGAGAAAGAATGATTCTGGCTTGACTTTGCATAATGTTTCTGTTGCGCAGATGTTGTGTGGGAGTGTGTGGGCTCCAATGCGTGCAGAGCTTCATAGTTTGCATTTCCATTGCAATTTCTTTCACCTACAAAGACATTAACGGCAATTATGTGCTTCTAAACAATACAAATCATTATAGCCATCAATGCTAGCGAATTACACTTTATAAGAGCGGTTCGTGCATCCTCTTTTATATATTTTTATACAATACACTGTATTTTTTTCCTTATTAAAAACACAATCCAAAAAATGTTTGTTATTTTGAGACTGGAATGTATTTTTGTAATTTCACTACATAATATTTAGTTGATATACCATTGAATTAAATTAGGAAGCTTAGTCCCAATAAATTAAACTCGCAAGTCAAAGTACCACCATATTTGTACTTAAAGACACTGCAAAGTGAAACCAGAAATTGGATTGTAAAAAGATTGTTTAAAGATAATTGCTGGAAATGTGAAAAGACTGAGAACTATATAGTACTGAATTGTGGAAATAGTGTAAAAGTATTTTTTCACCATTTTACTTTTCATGTGTGTGTTAAAAAAAAATCAAAAAATCATGGGGGTAGTGGTGGGGGGACTTTAAAAAGATCGCCTTTTCCCCAATATATAAGAATCGTATCAGTGGTTACCTGGTGCAATTGCGTGTTACTTAAGACAAAGGGAAAACTCCAAAATCCAATGGGGAAAACAGAAAAAATCTTGAGAAAGGACCAAGGATGACCAGGCTGCGGGGCGATGGCTAGCTCAGAGTGTTGAGCACCTGCACCGCATGTGTAGAAGCTCGTCCTTGGAGCAGATGACCCTGGTTTGATTCCCGGACTGTGTGGTCCTTTCCTGCAGGTCATTCCCTCTCTCTACCCCATTTCCTGTCAATTCTTCAGCTGTCCTATCAATTAAAAGGCTAAAAGAAAAAAGATGACCAGACTGCAATGGATGCTGGCCTGAGTGGGCAACATTTAATAAATAATGTTAATTAGAACAGTGTGAGAGTCCATTTATTAAGCCAAAAGACATCTCCGGAGAAGCGGCATCATCACAGTGTGCCCCTCCATGATTACTGTGGTCCATCCAAACCATGAAATAGTAAAATAGGTCAGTCAATTCAAGTAAAAGCATTAATGCAAAAATAAATCATCTTTTCTTCAAATGAAATGACCACTACAAATTCAAATACATTACAGAGCATGCTCAGAAGAACAAATTATCTAATGCTAGCCTCTATTCTACTACAGTGTGCAGTTAGCTAGCGAGCTATGTCTACATCCCAAAAATGCATTTCCCTTGATGCCAAAATTTACAGAACAGCTCAGCATCGTTATATTATTCCCAAACAAGGAGGTGACACCGTGAACGAGACCGCCGTCCATCCGCCGGCAAAAACGAGCCCCGCAAGCCTGTTAGCTCATAAGCTAGCTGGTGGCTAACACCCTGTGTGGCCACAACGTTTGAAAGCAAAGACAACGGCTTAATTTTTCACAATTTTTAAGCCTCATTTTATATACTTGCCTATTTTTTTAATCTCTAAATTTGGGCAACGTTGTTAACAACACTTCTCTGTGTTGTGTCAAATTTATTTTCACTGAACTATAAGTACAGCATGAGAGTACTTTCGCCACATCTGCTCATGGCCAAATGCCCCAATACTTTTGGTACTTTGCTCAAGGGCAGACTTCAATAAGGCAGTATTTCTCCAGCAAGTAATCCCAAGCTCAATAGGTCCATAAATAAAAATCCCTTCCCGTCTTTTAAGCCAAGTCCTGAGTCACTGTCGCCCCAACTGACTTGAAGTGGCAAACCACCGACAAACAATAGTCAAGACGAGACGAGTAGCTGCCGACACCACGCAAAACCTCCAAACATGCCGTTTGAAATGTAATCATCTACACATTGTATGCACCGCATGAAAACACAAACCCTCCCACTTCTAAAACAATCATCAGCTCCAGGCCACCATCATTACTCGCAATAAATCACATGAAGGTTGTCTCAGCATTTGAGGCAAACCGCCGCTCAGTCTCTCCTCGCGTTCTTCCGTCATCTCCCCACACACTCACAACATTTAGGAAAGCTGGGGTTTTCTAAATGACTAAAATTAACACAATGATCTACAATTAACTTAATTGATGCTTTCACCAATGCCCATTAAGCGCTCATTAGACATCTCTCGGTGGAGTTTGACCGCACAAATTACAGGGCTGAGAGAAAGACCTCCACAGTGGAGAGGACGCAAACACGAAAGCAGTGACGAGGGAGAAGTCTGACTTATGGACGCGCCACACAGGGAATCATCTGCTCAACAGTTGTGTGTACTAAAAGAAGCTTCGGGTTCGACATGATGCGGGGACTTTGGTCCTGAGAAAAGTGGACTTGTTTCTGAGCAGGTGAGTCCAAAGAGGGGGACAGAATGAGACCAGTGATGAGACAGTCAGTCTGGGGCCTTTTAGACCTAGCATGTGATCATCACATTTATTCAGCAACAATGGAGCTGGTGACAGCGGATTAAGAGGGAAGATGAAATACACTCACATCCTTTGTCATGTATCTGGTAACCACAGGACAAAATAACCATCCCACAATATATGAACTGTCTCCCCCACATTAGACTTGCTCCCAGTTCATGTCTTTTTCCTTGGTGCTCACCACCACCATGCATAACGAGTTGTCAGCTTTGTGTATAATGAATTTGTGTATTGCTAAGGTATTCAGTGTTTTATTTGTTTCATAATGTTTTATTGTTATTCCAAACTCTCCTCACAATAAGCAGCACCTTGGTAAATAGTAACAATATGTAAAAAAAAAAAATTTAAAAATGCATATATATAAAAAAATTAGTCGTCAAGCAGTTTATCGCCACTCACAGTTGAAGTTTACTGTCAAACAAAACATTAAAAAAAAGAGAATTACTCTTTGTGTATTTAAAACAATCACGCAGTTTAGCCTTCCAGGCCCCTAGCTTAATGCTAATGCTAATTATCATCTATATTACGACGCTAATAACTCTTTCAGCAATGGATGGATGTTGACTTCAGCATGAGAGAGAGAGGGGGGGGGTAGAGAGAGAGAGAGAGACAGAGAGAGGCTGTAGATATATAAATAGATATATTATAGATATAGATATGACGCGTCACAACTACCTTCCTTGCATTAGTTATCACTTCAACATTTGCTGTGGTAACCCACAAAAGTTAAGTGTGAGCGATGGGGTATTTTCAATTATGTTTTGTGCAGAGTAAACTAGATGACTAAACTTATCTTCTACTCTAGTCACACAACAATCACAACATCGCTACAATGATGTTATCATTGTCAAAATATCACAATATTGCATTGTGCAATAGTCTAGATTACAACCCCAAATAGCAATCAGGAAGTATCAGTTTCTTTCTATACATCAGTTATCACTGAATGAAATATCATCATATTATTGTAAGTTAAGATGCATTCCCAAACCAAGCAATTAAGATGTATCATATATGGTTTTTGTGCAGCATATCAATTTGGAGCACAATGCTGTATTGTGAAAATAATCTTATTGTTGGCAAAATGTCGCACCAATATTGTATCATGAGTTATCTGGTATAAGTGGGTCTCTTTGAGAAGAGATTTGACGTGTTTGTTGACATCTTGCTATTCCTGCAGTGTGAAAAATGGCCATTTCTAACGCCAGATGTTTGATTTGCTGAGCTGTTCCGTAACTCCTTGCTCATGTGTATAAACCATGGAAATGTATATTATTATTACAGGCATAATAATTAGAGGGAAAGCACAAGCAGTTCGCTCAATCTCAACGCAAACACGCACCATTATCCACCATTCATCACACTCCTCATAAAGTCAGTAAACATGTGGAAGTGGTTAAAGAAAGTTAAATAGCAATTAAATGTGTTTTGCTATGTACTGATTAGGCGTATTTTCCAACGTGTGTTTGGGCTTTTAAATGACAGACATTATTGCTCAGGTGGGTCTCTGACAAAGAAACGCCCCCTTTCGAATAATTCGAACAGTGTTACCAAAACAAAACCCCTCTAAAATATTATAAAGAAGCTGTAAACAGCATTGACCCACAAGACAAACTTAATTATGGCATCTTGGATTGATGTCACTAATTATGTGTGCTCCAGTTTAGTCTCTTATGAGATTTTAAGTCACGCAACACAACCCTCACTGAGGTCACCTTTCTTAAGACAATATCACAATAACCTCCTTGAAGACTTCCCTATATTACCTGAGAAAAAAAGTTGAGAATTTGGAGTGGGTGGGGGTGTAATGTGGGTTACCAACACAAATGTTTTTTGAATGTAGGAGGAAGTCAGAGTACATGGACGGAACCTTTGCAATTAAACGGACAAAATGCACGCCACGGGGCCCGAATTATCAAAGAGCTAACAAATCGGGCACCATGCTGCTGCCAATGAAAACCAACAGTTTGACCACAAATTTGACCAGAATTTTCTGGACAAAATATGCCTCACAAGATTTGAGTTCAAACATGCGTGCAGAAGAGAAGAGAAACTTCAGTTCATCTGATTAACTCCACAAGTTTTTGTCTTTGGCTTTCATCAAGTTTCGAAACCCATGACGTCTCTATACTGTGAGGCAAACATGCTAGCCCCATGGGAAAAGGTACTTCCAGATACAAATGAATCAAAGATCAACCTACCATTTGCATTCAACCTTGGAGGTTCCACAGTACGGTAGATTATATTCGGTATACTTCAGCTACCAGGATCTGTAATTGCCTTGTCACAAATACAGGTTTGTTGTTTTAATTTTTCCATTGTCGATTACGTTAGCTGTTTTCCTTAACACCACTCATAACAATGAAGCAGATTCTATTCTATGTCTTAAATTAAAGCAGTATTTCCCATGTTGTGGTTAAGTGGGACTTAATGAGGCTTGGTGTCTCAGTGTGAACCAAAACAGTTTAATTTGCAAGCTGGGAAAACAGTGACTTCAAAGTTGCCGAAAAGCTCTGTAAAAGCTGAGTGTGACTGCAGACTCATGTGATAATCGTTTTCGGGGTCATCACAACAAATGACACCTTTCACGCAGAAGAAAGAGAGAGAAATGCCTTCAGGATGAGCGCATCAAACACGATGCCCCCTCCTGCTTTCCTCAATGAATGCCCCCTCGCTGGAGTCCATGGCAGCCCTGGTTGCCAGCTGGAGTACCCTCTAACCTTTAACCCATGACCCCCAGCGGCACAGAATTCATCACAGGGCTGTCAGTTCAACACACACGGCGGGGAGTACTTCCTGCGTAACGCCGCCACGGCAACATAGAGGAAGGATGTGCGCAGGTGTTGAAAACTCATACAGGTGCCACTGATTTAGTATTGCACATCATAAAAATGACCTCTGCGACATCACAAGATTCCACTCAGTGTGCACTCGTGAGTGTGTGCGTCCGTGTGGCTTTGCGTGTCATGCTCCCATCTGCCCTGATGCTGCTGGGCTAAAAAGGGAGGATCCTGCTGTTCCTTGATGGAAAGCTGCCTGCTACAGAAAGATCTGGTTACAAGAACCCAGCGCTTTCATCCTTATTAAAGAAACATGTGTCTGCTCTATGCAGCTGCGTTGGCAAATTTGACTTCCTTAATGATCTCCGTCAATGGAGATGCTATCTTGTCTGTGGCAAAACTACCAGGGTGATGAAATTATGGTGGATGAGTAGTGTATTGGCAAAGAAGAAGGAATCTTGGAAACCTACGGTTTACGTGCCATATACGGCCTACAAGACCATCAGGCCTAAAAACAAATACAACCTGGAACTGTTATATAAAGCCAAAAATCATAGATCCTACAAATTCTCATAATATACTTGGTGTCCCCCCAAAAATTAACAATATTGAAATAGGACCAGGCCGCGGCCCACGGCGGGCTGCACAGTTGAAAGAATTTTCAAATAAAAACTTACAGAACTTCTGGTTTATCCATTCAAAAAATAATTTTAAAAAGTGACCGAATTTCTCTCTGTTTCAACCATCTGTGACGGACACATGACACACGTCACTATGCTAATAATCTTGGTTGCTAACGCTAATATTAAATCCACAAACTAGCAAGATGATTATAAAAACAGACAGACATTATTTGGAAAGTTTCTTTGCAACGGAGAAAAGGCCCAGTGAGACAACATGAGCCTATGGCCAAGAAGAAAAAGAAAGGTGCATTTTCAAAAATCTGGATTTGCGGCAAGGGGTGATTCACACGTATGAGGCCCGCTCATCACAAAATGCAGCAAGTGGCTCTTGATTTAGCGTTTAGCATGATGGTGAGTTATTTATGGACTTTGTATTTGTTGAACTATTGAAAATACCCCTCGTATGGTATCATTCATGATAAGTGTTACCATAGTGAGCATTGTTGTCGGACCTCAGGTCCAATTGACATGTAAATGAATGTGAAGAAGAACCTGAATCAGAACGTACAGTGTAAGGATGCGTTGCTCAAGGGGATGTCACCAATGCT
The DNA here is from genome assembly GCF_051991255.1 of Vanacampus margaritifer. Classification (NCBI taxonomy): domain Eukaryota; kingdom Metazoa; phylum Chordata; class Actinopteri; order Syngnathiformes; family Syngnathidae; genus Vanacampus; species Vanacampus margaritifer. The sequence continues at coordinate 17,280,365 of NC_135443.1, read as the reverse complement.
TACATACACTCCAGCAACAGACCCGCACTTTTTGGTCCACAACTTTTTGGTCTGCTGCCACCACAAACCCCTACATACAACTGATGATAGCTCATGTGTAGCAATCACGCTGAAATAGTTACATTAACTGAATTGAAAATGTGTTTTTATTTTAGCACTGACTCACCATTGAGTTATTCATCTCAACAGAAGAAAAAAAAAAGTGTAACAGCACTATAACTCGAGTCTTGGGCGAAAAGACCTCTGTAGTTGGACATATTTATATAATGTTACTGATAGTGAGCAGTCAAACACGGCAGGAAGAGAAAAAGAGCAGAAGCACAAAGCTGATGATAAGGAGCAGTGGTGTTTACAGTGTATTTCAAAGTGATTTAGAGGTTCTGAAAAAAAGAGTCTTGTGGAGGACACAAAAGGCTGTGACTATGGATTTTTGTCTATATTTTTCATTAATAGTTAAGCTGATTCATTATTATTTTATATGTAAATAATCATTAATTTATGTTATTTATAGTGAAGTTTAACAGAATTGTATGCAAAAAAAAATAATGATAATAAACTAACTTTTATGTTCTGCAAATCTGGGATGCAGGCAGTATGTTTCTTTAAGAAGACCAAAAAACGAGTTAAATGCACTTGAAGTGGATAGCCGCAGTGTTCTTTTCTAATTAGCTTAACCCAATAAGGATACGCGCTGAGTCTTCTTCAAACAAGCCAGCCAACACAAGATGAAATCCCGCTAAAGGGGGTTATTATTACATTATTGCTTTACATAGGCCTATGAACTTATCCCTGCGGAAAGACGCTCGCCAAAGTGGGATTTTACTAAAGTCTGAAAATCACTCCCAGCTGGCCCGAGTGCAGGAAATGCTGCTTTCGTCTCAAAACCTCAGAGCAAATACTACATGAAGTGTGGCGCGTTCGTGAGCATGTCTGTCCTCACAACCAATGTCTGTCCTGGATTTTAAAGCATTTTATGTCCTTCAGGGATGCGGCCACGGCCAGCCATGTGTTTCCTTAAGGGCCCCCACTGTCGACCTAAGCTAGCTGTTCAAACGTGCTCAGCGTGCCTGAGAAGAAGATGCCAGGTTTAGGAAGGCGTGAGGGATGTAGTGCTGCTTCCATAATGATGTCAACAATCGCTGTGGGGTCAGCCACACCGTGACCGGGGTCCTCGTGGATATTTAAAGGGTCTAGTGGACATCTGAGCAGGCTTTGGTCCCATGCTTATGAAAGCAGTTTAGCAATGGCTCGGGGCCAGTAACAACAGAGTGGAACTGATTAGGAGAGGGAAAGAAAAGAGGAAAAAGGAGATAGCGACTGATAACATCTCACCCTGCGCGACTAGAACAGACAGCTTAAGATGCTGAAATGGTGTTTAAAACCTGGTGCCAAATGTAAACAATAACATTAAGGAATAGGAGAGAGAACTGTTTTTGGAAATTGGAGTGGAAAATAATAAATCAAAGTCAAAGAGCTTGATTTGAGTTTGAACTCATATGTTGTACGGGGAAGTATTACTACGGTAGTTACTATTATTTGAAAATAACTATGTTACAAAATGAGTTTTTCTAAATTGTAATGAGTTCCTCAACTTCTGTTACTTTTACTTCCACCAAAACAGAATTCTAAATGATAAAATTTAGCAACAATGCCAAATGTTGACAGGCCTATTTCTAATTAACTTTTGTACCTAGTTACAAAATATAGGTTTGATCAAAAGATTAAAATCAGAGCTGTCAAACGATTAATATTTTTAATCAGATTAATCACATGTTAGAATTTTGACTAATCCCTTTTAATCACTTAATTAAAAAGGCTTTTGATCGACATTTTTAAAAAGCACCTGTTATGTTAATTATTTCGACATTTAATGTTGCAATGTCTTCAACATTTTTTGATCCACTGCTTGCTCTCATCCTCCTCTTTTTCTAATCAGTTAATTACTTGGATAATTTTAAATAAAATGAAAAAAAAAGAACAAATATTCTGAATGTCATATGCAAACATGTATTAAAAGGAACCCCGGCTGTCATGACAAGTTTGCTCTATATTATTTATTTGGTTGTTACTAAAATAATTATGAGATTCATTTTTCAAAAATCCTTTCCAGTTTAATAAATTTCGTAGGAACTTTATTTGGATGTACGCTGGCTCTCTGCCGAGCAATGTGAAACGCCTATGAAGAAAGCAAGGTAAGTCTCTGTAGCGTTCCTAACGGGACGATCAAAACTCTTGAATGCGTCCGGTGAATGACAAGAGCACGGCGTGGGGGAGGGTGAGTCTCCCGATCGCATGTTGTTTCTTTAGGAACTCTAAAGCAGCCAGCTGCCGGTCTACGTTGCTACGCACTGGATGCGTTAAAGTGGAGCGTGTCAAACTTTTAATTGCAGAACAGCAGGCCTTTTAATGAGTCTCTGGGGAGAAAAAGTAATATGACACACTTAGCAAAATGATACAACACACTTAGCTAAACAGGAAATTATGTAATTGCTATGGCGTCCCGTACGTTAACCGGGAGGAAGAAGATTAAACGTACAGGATTGATAAGCGATTCAGAAAATGGATATACAGTACCTTTCATATCACTAAAGAGTACAGTACTGCAGTCCTGAGTTTTGATTTTGACTTTTTTAAATCTGCACAATAAATATTTTCAAAATGACATTAAAGTAGAGCTTATCATTTTTTATTTTTAAACAATTTCTGTCAGAATTTTTATTTAATATCCGCTATTTAGATTTATAAATACATTTGTGAAAAATATGTCAGCAGTTACTGTGCCCTCTTGTGAACATTTGATCATTTTATATAGCAGCAGGATGCATTCCTCTCTTGACTCAGACCTGTTTAATGTCACTTCAAAATAAAATGAGAAAATAAACAGTCATAGTGTGTTGCATAATTTTTTCTAATAGAAAAACTGAAAATATATTGTCGTATATTGTTATCATGATATAAAATAGCCTATACCATGATAGAATTACTACAATATACTGTACTATTTGTTTTTGAACCACAAAAACATGACACAATTGTCAAGGAAGAAGCAAACTGGCACAGAGAGGCCCCAGGTGACAATAAGGGCAACAGAATGGATATTTTGAGAGGCTGCTGGCAATGATTGATCGCCCCATTCACTGACTTGCATTTCTGCGACAGGCCAGGCCAGAATATGCCTTATTTATTTTTTATTCAACTTTTGGTCCTCAGAATAATAACAATAACTATAAATGGAGAGAAAAAATCAACAATGAATAACATTTACTTGGCAGGCAATATATGCTACTTATTATTATTATTATACTTATTCCTTATACTTCTTATTATATATTTATTATGCTAGTTCTGATTATAAAATGATCGTACAATCTACCAATCAGTAGTGCTTTGTCCAATGACTGAAAAGTCAGCCAACATCACCACCAGGTTCAAAATAACAAAATCACACTATGTTTAGTTTAAACTGAAATGAATGTTTGTATTACTGAAATGTTATTAGTAATGCCATACTGAGTTACAGCAAAAGGTTTATGATTTTTTTGTTAAATACTAAAATTGTATTACTAGTATTATTATCTTAGTATGTGATCTGAGATATTTTTAAATAATAATAAAATAAATAAATACATAAATAAAAATGAATGGACCAAGAAATTACAAAGATATACATGAATTATCCCTCTGACTTATTTTCTTATTATTATTAGTAGTAGTAGTATCATAATAAACAGTAATTCATTACAATAAATTGCCATGTAACCACATCGTAATTCACTATTTACAATATTTACTCCCTCTCCCTTCGCCCTCTAACCCCCCCCCCCCCTTTTTTTTGCTCCCCTCCACATTCCCTTTCCGTTGCCAACTCTTCTTGTGTCAGTGAAGGCTGTTGCTAATAAAAGTTAAAAAGCAAATGAAAAGGAGGTGAGAGGGAATGGAGGGAGGTGCATTCTTTCCTCTGAGCATGGAAAAAGTGTGGCTAAATGGAGTACCGGGAATGGATTGAAGCGGGTAAAGAAAGGGAGGTGCTGATCAGAGTGGATCGGAGTAGAGTGTCACCCGTTTCGCATACACACACAAATAGTACGGTCAACTTTTAAAGACACAGCGATTACTTGGGAGACGCGGGGATGACAGGAGATCCAAACACACTCGAGGGGAGAGAACCACGCCTTCCCAAACTTGACTGAGGGAAGTCATCCTCTCCTCTCTCCTCGACATGGTTATAAGCGACACTATAGCGGCACCCAAAAAGCTCATCTCCATCTTCTCTGTCCCAGAGGAGAAGGCGGCCATTGTGTGCCCGCTGCTCTCTCCCCAAGTCAGATTCCTATTGAGGCGGTGAAAGGCCCTTTGAGGGGCCCCCGTTTTGGCTGCGCAGCTCACCTGCAGAGGGGAAACTATGGGTCTATTCTGAAGCCCAGCAGCTGCCAGGGCACAGAGGCTGGCACCCTGTGGGAGAGAGAATAGCGGCCGCCGACTCTTTCAATATGAAGCCACTTAGTAACAGAAGGCATGTGCCAAGCCTGCAAAGACAGGATGAGGAGTCACCCTTTGAGAATATCAGCAAAGACCCGTCGTCGCTCCTTTCTTCCCATCCTATCTCTGCCTCCGCTCGCTTACAGGATGATGGAAAAGGGCCAGCGCGCCTTAAAGCCATCACACCGGGCTAGATGGCGGCCTCCAGAGTGCTGGAGAGAATTGAGCAACTTCAGAGGCAGCAGGCCCGCAACACAAAGCCCCTTTTCTGTCTGACGCCTAGCTCCCACACTGGCGCTAATTTATGATGCCCTCACAGCGATTTCCACAGTCAGAAAAGTTCAATTGTGTTTTCCAGCTCATTAAGCATCAGCACAACAAAGCTTTCATCTTCTCCTTCATCCCGCCGCTCTTTCCCTCCCTCCACCCATCATTTGCTCTTTATCCCGCTGTCTACTAATCTGCCTCTTGTTTCAAACATCCAATCTAAAAAGACAAAGTGGAGGAGGTAAAAACGACCATCCTTATTGAAACAATCTCTCTCTTCTTTACGTTTTAAGTCTTTTTTTTTTGTCAGCTCCAAGTTCGACTGTTTTCCTCTTAAGCGAGAATTTAATGGTTGTTTATACAGGGGCCTCTGCTGTGCCCTCCCATCTCTTTCACAGCTCCTTGAGACAACGTGGCGTCTATTGTCATCAACCAAGAATCAGCCCAACATATTTGTTCAGGTTGTCACTGTGCCGAGATCACAGGAACAACCTCACATTCTCACACAGACACATGTAGAAGTGCCACACATTTAAAAAAGGGCTTTGTACACAGACTCCCACGTTGCATCTCTGCAAGTACAGCAACTACATAAATGCCGCTCAAGTGGTAGGGTGACAGACTGTCACGCTGGGTCTCAGATCCACTAACAGACTAATTGAAAGGAAGTGAACACAAAGTGAATCTATTCCCACCATCGAGAGCTACTACAAAAGTGCCCTTGACTAAAGCATGCAACCTCAATTTGTTCCAGTTTTGACTTTTCCGACGCAAACCCGATCACGGCCTCGAAGAGATGCGATACCTTCATTTTATCATATATAGATGGCGTCCCAAAGACGGATGAAAAATGAATGCACACCAAAATTGCATTTGTATGCCTAGACAAGCCATTTAAATCTTCAAATATAGCTTTACCCACATTGGAACTTACACGGCATTTGTAGGAAATTCAATAAGTGAACTCTTTTGCGCTGGCAAACAACGCTAATGTACTGTTGGTTAGTGAGAACAATAGTACATGATGAGGAAAAAAATTGAAAAATACTGTTGATAATTTACAAACACAAAAGCAAGAGACAATAATTTATACAAAATAAAAGCTGGGAAGAAGGTTGATTTTTTTTTAAATATATATATATATTAACATTTAAACAAGTTTTGTAGTATGTTTGAATATACCTGAGGTATATGAGAGTAAAAATAATACGTATAAATAAAATGCTCCCCTGAAAGAATTAGTCAAATGGACTATATGGCACGGAGGAGGCGGGAATTCAGACTTCCGGGTTTTCACCCATCAACTTTGTTCCCATTTTCCGGTTTGCGACGTGTGGGCCGCGTCCCAGTATTTGCGCTTCCGCCTTTGTGCCCCTCGGTTGCGCGTCCCCGTCGACGGGTGCGAGGCTGCGAGTGTGTAGTGTCTGTCTCAGTGTCCGAAGCATTTCAGATAGCCGAGATGCCCTCCCGCCGATGAGCGGGAGCGCGGGTTGGGGGGCGCAGGGGTGGGGGGCGCAGGGGTGGGGGTGCGGGTTTTGGAACGCGTCCAGCAGTGGCCGGAAACAGCGCTGATGTGTAAAACCCGGAAGTCGGAAGTTCATGGCATCTACCCCATTGTATCAAGTGCTGGGGGGGAAAAATCAACAAATTTTACATGTTAAATACATATATTATATTATTATATTATTATTATTACTACTATATTACCATTATTATTGTCATCATTATTAATTATCACATGCAATGAAATGTGAATCATAATGCCTTTCTCTTTCTACAAGCATGACAATTAGCTGATATGCCACAGACATGGTGTACAAAAAACGTTTTGTTTTGTCTAATACTTTTTTTTTTAGGTTATTTGGAGTTTAATGGATAATATACACATTATATATTAACTTTTATTTGCACATTTTTAAAGAAGTAAAACATAAGCAGTGGTGTAGTAGTTCCTGAGAAGTGGCTATACTCTAAACTTTCACTTTTGACTTTGACTAAAAAAGAAGTGGTTATACGTCGTTTTCCTGGACTGTCACTATACATCACTGTAATTTCCTGCTGTTTGCTGTGCATTACTATAACGCTCTAATTTCCTATGACACTGCGCTATTATTACAAATCCAGTGTCATAAATTCCTCTATGTACTTTATACACACAATAAATACCATTACTGCCATGTGGAAACCTCTGCATTTCAAATTTGGTCAATTTCAATCTATTGGTTAGTCATTATGTGGGTATGTTATTTTATTTATTTATACTTTTTTTTTTTTAAATCACTAATTATTTACCTGAATGATCATGTAATCCTTGTTTGCACACCACAGGTTCTATCATCATTTCATCAAGCTTGCTAAAAGCACCTCAGGGACCCAAACTTTTTGGTTCTCACCGCTTACTGTGAATAGTGGCAATTTCAGCGGATACACAGTTTCAGAACAATTCTTCTATTCCAAATTAGTCAATTAGAACAGCGGATCAGTATCACATTCCACCATCACCACCAATTTAGCATGGCCAATTCCAAATAATTTTGTTGGAATGTGGACTAAACTCATCTTTCGCAACGAATTGCCAAGCACAGACAAATGTGTTCATTGTTGGTGTCAAACATTAAGACAAATGGACTTAAACAGAATGAGATTCCGTAATCAATTGCATTAAATAAACAATCTGATCTAGTGTATGCTTCTATCATGTTTATTGACTACCATTGAGACGTTTTCATTAAAAATGAATTTTAGGACTAAGACCTTCGTTTGTGTCTCAGATTTCTTGCTGCACTAGGCCCAACTCCTGTGCTGTCAACAGCCTCAAACGAAAGACGCCAACTTCGATTATCATGGCCAGACAATAAAGAGCCTGTGATAATTGGCCATCTCCAGCCTCTGCTAAAGGCTCACACTCTGAAGTCTTCATCAATGCCATTATCATCGCTTGGAGTCTAAGTTCCCTACTTTGCTGTCAGCACCAATCCTGAGCTCACCCCATGCACCGGGTCCACGCGGGGGTGTCTGGTTCCATTCGTCCCCCTCCGCTTCAGACAGATCCTAACAATATACAGTATCTGTGTTCACCTGTTAGCACTCCTCGCCGCGGAGTCGCTGTCAGTCTAACACTCGGCCCGACGCCATGTGGAACGCGCCTCCCTGTCACCGAAGCCTCCATCCCACAAAACGGACGGAAGAATAACAAGCCGCTTGCCGCTCACCTGTCAGCACTTTCCCTGGCAGCTGAGTCATGCTAACATAAAGAAGCTACATGAAAAGCACTTAACCAATCAGCAATCCATCAGGTAATTACAAAGGGTATCAGCGTATCATCTGTCACATATTATCCCGGTAAGTCCGCAACAACAACAAAACTGCTGATATTAATGCTGCTGCAGCAATTTCTCAAAAAAATCCTAGCATGTTGGCGACTTATTTAAATAGTCATATTAGGGTCGACAAGTTAGACGAGAATGAGCAAGGTAATATCTTAATAGCAGCTCAAATGACCCACACAGCACAACATGAAACAACTCATCAAGGCTGACATGCTGTAGCAGTTCCCTTTACAACTCTGATCAGATAAGAAGGGCCTCGGGCCCTCAACATCAATTTGGCATGACTGAGCACGTACAGTGTGCTTGACTTCATTATTTCAGAAACTACTATAGTGAGTAATTGCTTAAATAAACAGTTTTTGCAGTTACTGGTTATATTTTGGGAGGTTTGAACTTCCTGATTTTGTTCTGTTGCCTTGAAAGTACAGCTTTTTGGGAACCCACCCACCTATAAGACCCTTATAAGACGAGCGCACAGCTCTACAGTCCTGCTCACCATTATTGGCACCCGTGAAGGTAAAGTGCATCATGTGGAATATCTTCTGAAAAAAAATGGGTTAACTAAAACATTTTATTTTTTATGGAGAACTTGTGTTTTATCTGAAAGACCAAATGATTAAAAAACAATTTAAAACAATAAACAATGGGAGTAAAAAATAGAAAACTCAAAACGTCCTCTGTCACTGGTATTGGCACCCTTTCCTGTAAATCAGTATGGAAACAACATTATGACTCACATTTGGTAAATCACAAATGAGAATTCCCTGTTCTAAATTGTCTGTGCCCAATTGACATGAATTAACAAATGAATGATGACATTGATGTTTTAAAAGCCACCCGTTATCCCCTTTTTGTTTGTAACAATCATCAAAACAAAGGAGCTGTCTGAGAACTTCAGAAGTGCTATAATTCGCAAACACAAGACCACCAAAGGGTATAAAGCCAAAGATTTTGGTAGCCCTGTTTCAGCAGTGCTTAAGAAGTTTGACGAGCATGGAACTGCCAAGAACCTCCACGGACGTGGCGGGAAGAGAGAAAATTGATGACAGAAATCTTCAACAGTTGGTGCGAATGGTGGAAAAAACACCACGTCAAACATCCAAAGACCTGAAAGCCAAACTGGAACAGTCTGGGATCATGGTTTCAACAAATACCATATGCCACACACTGAAACAAAAATAGGGCTTCATGGGCGAAGACCATTCCTGAAACAGACATAAAAAAGAATGGCTAACCTTTGCCAAGGAGTACCTGGACAAACCACAATTCTGTGGATGGATGAAAATTTTTTTTAGCTTTTCGGCAATGCACGCCAACAGTTTTAATTAAAGACAGCGCAATTAAGCTTCCGAGGAAAAGAACACCCTCCTTGCAGTTAAGCAAGGTGGAGGAGCCATCATTCTGGGGGTCCTTGATCGTATCAAAGGAATCATGAAATCAGAGAATTATCAAGAGAGTCTAGGGAGACATGTCCTACCAAGTGTTGGTTTGAGTCGAAGGTCATGGGTCCTCCAGCAAGGCAAAGACCCAAAGCACACATCCAAAAGCACACAGGAATGGTTAAAAAGGAAAAATATTGTTTTAAAATGGCCAGCAATGACTCCTGATCTCAATTTGATTGAAAATCTTTGATATGAACTGAAATGTGCCATTGTGAGAAGAAACCTGCAAACATTCAAGAGCTTGAACAATTTGCAAAGGAATAGTGGAAGGAAATACCAGCGGAGAAGTGCAAGAAGCTTAGAGATGACTATAAGAAGCGTCTGGAAGCTGTCGTCACTGCCAAAGGGCGCCGTTATTGCTGCACATGCTGGGTTTTCTATTTCTTCTTCGGAATTACATTATGTAAGTTGAAAAACAATTTCCTTTGTGGAATTGCTTTAGACATCCAATTAAAAGGTCTGATAATATACATTTGGTACATTTCCATTTATTTCCGAAGATATTGTCGAAATCATGCAAAAAATGAAGGGGTGCTAATAACAGTGATCAGGACTGCAGGTAGAGTCCTGAGGGTTCCCATTAATCCCCTGATCTGTGACTTGAGGCAATCCTGTCTCAGAGACAGACAGACAATTCGTATGACTTCATGCTTGGTTTGTGCTCTGACATGCACTGTCAACTCTGGGATCATATAAAGGCAGGTGTGTACCTTTCCAAATCATATCCAATCCACTGAATTTACCCCAGGTGGACTCCAGTTAAGAAGTCGAAACAGGAGCACTGCTGTGAATACTTTACCTTGTCGTAAGTGATCAAAAGGTAGAGTATTTACTGTGAATATTATGACTTTACATTGTCCATTATTTGAGTTTCATCTTACTTCTGCAAGCATCGCAATCAGTTCAACTTTTAGGTACGTGTTTCTGTTGATTAGCTCACGTCTGCATGAACTTGAGCATAACCAGCATTTTAACTTGATGTAAGGATGAGTTCAATGGCAAGTACGATATTACAAATGGCGAGAAAAGAATGTAATCTAACATCCTTTCTGACAAGCCAGTGTTGGCGCTCACATACACGCAAGATAATGTTCTGCTATGCTTACTTTTAAAGACATTACACTTACCACAAAAACTCCTGTGCCGTGTGTTTTATAAATGTTTATGCCAGATGACTCAGCACCTTGTTAAAGTTTGCTCAGGAGAAGCATGCCAAAAGTCTCATGAAAGGGAAAGTATTTGTTTTAATGAAATAAAACCTGTTCCAACATGTTTGGTTTGAGAGGAAAACCACACTTATCTCATTAAACAGTTCTTGCCTTTGGTGCAGAAATGAGAGATGTCAATTCTAGATAAACCGAGCATGTTACTAATCTTACGCTTTAATATTTACAAACCAAAATGACAGATGTGGAGCTATCAGTCATCAAGCCGACAACAAAAACAAATCATTAAAATCATAAAATAGCTTTGAATTATGCTTGGTTCCAAAAATTTTTTTCACAAATTGTTTCTCAAAGCAAAATATTCAATGATGATTTTTCAGGGATGTGCATGCTGCGGTGAGAGAGATAAGAATAACTACATGTATATTTAAAATAAAATAAACAAGCCCACACAGCTAACCCAGATCCTTTTCAAAGAGTGGGAATCAAAGTCAAAAGTTGCTACATTCACATCAAGTACGGAGAATGCAATGTCGAACACTAAATTACAGGCACTGAAATGTCTGGTTACTCAGCAATCTATCAGTCACACACAGAGAGAGTAAGAGCGAGGGCGGGAGGGACGAGGGGGGCGGCGGGTAGCTACAAGGGGGGGTTAGACATGGAGCAGACAGGCGCCAGTCACAGCAGGATCAAAGCGAGAAAAGTACCTCAGGGAAAGAAACAGTTAACTCCATTTAACCAATTGTCCCACAGACAGTCCGTGTGCTTGCTGTGCCCCCCCCTTAAAAAAAACAGTTCCCATGAGTGAGGGGGGGACATATTACGTTTCTCTGAAAATGATTTGACTTGATTTGAAGTGCTGCAAAGCAAGACCCAATTGGACGGGCCTCTTTAATGGGGCCTCTTCAACTTGATTTGGGGTTTCACTGTCGGTCCAGGGGACGGCTGACAAAGAACACAATAGGTTGAAATACAGCCAATACGCAGCCATAGATAATTTGATTAGCACTAGGCCAGAAGGCAGAAACTTTACAGTGATTCCAGTGTATTAAAGTACTGTAAATAACCAAAATATTTTAAATGATTGCCTTAATGAAACACATTGATGAAAATGTCTGCATACTTTCAGACACAACTGCTCAGATAAGGAAGCCTTTAAAGATTTTCAGCTAGCAAGTCAGTTGGCTAGGACGACAGTGACACCAGTTTTTCCAGTGTTTAGACGAGAACAAAAGCATCAACTTGCTCTTCCAGGAACTTTTTTATTTTTATTTAATAACAATTAAGTGTAAACTGTGCCAACTCTACTGCTCTTCTATGACACTTACAGAATGAGGTCATAATTCTGTATCTTTTTGGGGGGTGTAAAATGGCATTTTTGTAGACTGGCGGGTCAAAAATGCAAATTGTTTATTCAGCTGAGTCTCAGCCAGTGTGCTACGTCCGAAAATTTGTTATTTGTCACAAATAATGTTGTTCAACACTTAAATGCTCTTCCACTAGGTTGCAGGAGGTAACCTGTTCATCTACTTTCCATGCCGTTTTTACTTGGTGGTGCGTCATGAGATAAATTTTATGTGAAATATGTGCCTCAGCTAAGTAAAGTTTTAGAAGAAAATAGTGCAAGAGATGTGAGAATTGTGTTCAAATGCCTTAATGTTGACCAACAATTACAACTGTAAAGCTGCAATTTCACAATCACCAAAAGATGACCCTGTGTGTTGTGGTCCCCTCAGTCATATTTTGGTTTTGAAACAAACTTTTCTATTTTGAGTTACCGACCAATGATTTCCTGTAGGCATCCATCTTTCTTTTTTTCCCAACGTGTTTACTAGAAAGCCACAACCCGGGTGTGACGTCTTTCTGGAATTTTTTTTTCAGAAAAGACTCATATTTCAGCTGCAAACCGAGGTATCTGACTGGACTGAAACGTAGCCCATTAAGGCTGCACATTAACTAGCAGTCACATTCAAACCAACGTTATTTGAAATGGTTATGCGGTGAGAGAGAAGATGCGGTGATTAGATCACTTGGAGGCGGTACATTGTGGTAATAGTTAGCACACCTGCCTCAAAATAAAAAAAATTTTTTGCCATGTTTGTTAGTTTGCTGTAATCATTTCCACTCTAATGCATGCAGCCGGGATAGCAATAGCTGCATATGCTTTGTTAGGGGTCTGCAATCTGCGGCACTGGAGCCACATGTGGCTCTTTAGTCCCTCTTCTGTGACTCCCTAAAAAAAAAAAATAGATTTTTTTTTTTTACGTATTTATTTTTAATTTTTTAATTTTTTTTAGATAAAATATTCACTACACTACAAATGTTTAGGTAGTCAGGAAAAGCGAGACAAAAGCTTGATGAAAAAGTTTGTAAACACATACCTAAGTGTCCAAAAGGGAAGAGGAAAAGCAGAAAATTATCATAAATAGTCCATGAAATTGGCAAAAATGTCAGAGAATTTAGTTTTGGTTTTTTTAAAGCCAGAAAAAGAAAATGTTCAAAAAGTAACCAAAATGTCCAAAATCAAAAAAATGAATACCCAAAAAAAGGCAGGGGGGAAAAAATTAAACACAATGTTTAAAAAAAAGTCAAAATAATTAAGAAACGAGGCAGAAAAAAAAGTTGTGAAAAATCACCTCCCAAGAATCCGAAAACAGAAGACAAAAGGTAGAATAAACTGAATGTACTGTGATATTTTTGTGTTGTGGTGCAGCTCTAATTAGCTCTTAGGAACTTAGGACAGTAGACAAACACTTTCCTTCATCACAATCTTCAAATGTTTTGCGGCTCCACAAAGATTTTTGGTTATTTATTTGGCCTAAAATGGCTCTTTTGATGGGAATGGTTGCTAACCCCTGTGCTATATGGCAATAGTGTAATAGGGGACTTCAGATAGCATTGTTGGACGTGGAAGAAAAGGACACAGACACAATGTTGTTTTTTGCTTCCATTTGTGCAAATTGTACACTTGATTGGTCTGTGTCTCTTCGCCCATACTGATAAATTAATTTGTGAGGGTTAAATAAATTAAGGATGGATAATCTTGCCAGCTAAAGAGTCATCAGGAGCACAAGAGAGTTAAAAGCTGAATGTAAACTGACTAAGATACAGTAAGGAATGCCAAATAACAGAGGAAACCCTGGAATGCTCACGGGGCAAGCAATATAATATTTTTAGGGTCTCAAATTAAGCCCTTGGTTGGAATAGTACATCACAGGCTCGTCATGAGGATGGCTGCCCTATCAGAGACTAGCTGGGTGGAGTCACGGTAGTTCGACAGATGAAAGCTTGTGGTACAGTGAGTCGGGAAAGCACTTCACTACATGAGGAGCAAGTTGGTGCGTGAAAAAAATCTGTTACTACTTGGGTAAAGATAGCAAACACAACGGAGAACGCAGGGGAACATATGGTTGTATGGCACCTCAGCTGTGCGTCATGAATCCTTCGCAGGGATCGCCACCTTCGGCCGCACCGGGGGACACTTCCGCGGTGGAGCGCGCCACGGGGGGCTCCGCACCCGAGCAGCTCGACTCGTCACCTGCCGCCAGGTGTAAAGGCAAAAGTGTGGATTTGCCTTTCAGCGTGGAGTCGCTCATATGTGATCGGACGCAGGCTAGAAGTCAACAATCCACGGAGCCCAGCGCGCGGATAGAAGGGGACACTGGTCGTACTTCGCCAGTGGAACTTAATCGGGTCAAAGGAGAGAACGTGGATGTCAACGACAAGGAGAGCAGCCCCTGGTTACAGTCTTCCTACGCATCACCTCCTAGTGAGTGGAAGCACTTCATTATTTATCTTGTCCAAGAATTGAAAATAAATCTATCTGTTTTATTTATTTATTTTAATGGTGAAGTTATAGATCAGGAGTCCTATAAGTGAGACTAAAATAAGTACTTTAACGCACTATGATGATTATCATGTAGTCTACGTCACCAATATAGTTACATCTGGTTATATTTTAAAAAACAAACAGCATTCATAACAGTAATGTATTTATTCTTTGTATAGCCTATTAATTCTATAGATTTAAAGCGTCTTTATGTGGTGGTTTATAAAACGAATGTAGCCTATTTATTTAAGCGCTGTAAAAAAAAAATTAAAAAATTAAAAAGACGTTCAAGGCAAAATAACACTGCCATTCACTTAAAAAAAAATAATTACGGTATAATTGGTTGCTGTTGTGCAAATTCACTGCACTAATACGTGACATGTTTCTAATATATTGAGCCTCTCATATGTGGCTGAATAGAGGTCAAAATAATATTAGAAACGCTTTTCATGATTATGCAAGGCAGTACGCTGCCAACTACAAGCACAATAATGAAGTGATGTTATTATCAGTGCCAATAACGATTCCGAACATCCGGGCATTTTTTATATTTCCCCAATGCAATTAACGCAGTGCAAATTTTCTTTCTTTAAGGTAAAAACAAACACGGATTGTATTGCATTTGCCTGTGACTACCATACAAACCAGGCAAAGTTTTATAGTCAAACGACATTTAATCATATTTTGAAATCAAAATAATCATAACAAATCAAATTACAATTAAGAATCCAAATTCCGATACTTTTCAATGAGCGCAGAGCGTCATTTCACCGAGTAAGACCCCATATCAATTTGACGAATTGTCAATTAAAACTGTGCCCTGTGGGGGAAAATTTATTAATTACATTTTTATTAAATCGTGCAAGTGTTGCTATAATAAAGTGGCCATTCCCTTAGCCACAGCTACAATGCAATAAAATTGCCCTTAATGATTTATGTGTACTCGAAGGACTCCCCAGCCCGAGCCACTGCAACCTGCGCAAACACAAGAACAACAGGAAACCCAGAACTCCGTTCACGAGCATTCAGCTGCTGTCCCTGGAGAGAAAGTTCCGTCAGAAACAGTACCTGTCCATCGCCGAAAGAGCGGAGTTCTCCAACTCCCTCAGCCTCACAGAGACACAAGTGAAGATCTGGTTTCAGAACCGCAGGGCCAAAGCCAAGAGACTGCAGGAGGCCGAGCTGGAGAAACTCAAACTGGCCGCTAAGCCGCTTCTGCCCGCCTTCGCCTTCCCCTTCCCCCTGAGCGCACACATGGGCGCACCGACCCTCTACGGAGCCGTGAACGGCCCGCGACCAGCCTTACCGGTACCGAGACTATTCGGTGGACCGTATGGGATGTACTACTTATCTTAACACCGCAGTGGACACTTTGCGCGTGTGAGTGTGTGTGCCTTTTGCCTTTGAAATGACCTCAATGCCACAAAGCAACAAAAGTTAAGTTTAATGAAGAAATTTAAGTGAGAATATTTATTTAGTTGGAGAAAAAAACTGTGTAAACTTGTTTTAACAACGAATACAACCTGGTGATTATATGCAGTTAATACTTGTTACAGAAGGCCTTAATCATTTTGGCAGGTAGTCAAAAGTGACATGTTTTGCAGTGTAAAAAAAAACATTCTGAACAAAACGCACAACTTTAAGAATTTGTTGCAAATTAAGTGTTTTCTACCAAAATTATTTTTTATTAAAAATTATGAAGACCAATTAGCCTGTTCTTGCAACTGATGGTAAAAATCCAAAATTGAGACAATTCTGTTTTTAGACTAATGCATTTGTACAGAATTTGAGCAGGATTTACAAGCCAAAAATGTATCATGTGACCTTCCTGTAATCCAAAGATATAAGTAGACGGTCCAACAAAATTGCGCAGCAATAAAACTTAAAATGGATCCTGATCTTTTCATGTGCATGCATATTACACACATTTTTCCCACATTGACAATTTTTACACCACTGACCTTTAAATTAAAATCTTCTCGTTTTTCCCCCAGTTGTTTGAAAAGCTCTTACAAGACAACAGCAGGCACCATTAATATCTGTAAATAAAAGTTGCTGACTTATTTTATACTAAGAGTGATCAACGGTGTATTTTATACTTGTTGGCTGAAAAAGCATTTTGGGAAATTAAAGTCTATTACAAATATACTGAGGTTTGTTTGTTTTTTGTTTTAAAATGTCAGTTTTGAAGCCATACAGTAAAAAGATGTGTATGTCACACAAAGAACTGATTGAACAAATGCCATGCAAAAAAAAACTATTGTATTTATTTATTGTCATTTGAAATAATTGAGCATGTTTGTGATTTCTGAAGATGTTTCATTTTCTCCTTCCTCTGTGACCTCTGAAGCCTCGGATGGAGCCGTGACCAAAGCACACATTAGAGGGAACCCTAGAAGAAGAAGAAAATAAGCAGGATTGTGCAACTAACAAAAGGAATTTTTAGGTGGAGTTTGAATGCAATATCACAAAGCCGCCCCACTAACCTGTAAGAGTATCGTGGTTTCAGATGCTCTTCGTTTGTGTTGTGACCTGCTGCCTGCTCGTCATGTGAGGCGCCTTTTTCAGTGAAGTGGGTCTCTGACGGGGAGACGGGCGTCTCCATGGATTCCTCTTGATCTGCCTGTTTGGACTGCTCTTCACAAAGAAACTCGCTTGCATTGTCCACTACCTCCATCGCTATGTCCGTCTTCTGCTTTGTCTCTCGAGATCTAAACAAAGTCAGAAATTTTAGCTGAAGAATCTATTCAACAGAATTGACAACTTAAGTTAAAAACAGACGAAAGTTGCAAGTGTCACAAGTGAAGCAAAAAGTTACTTTAGAATCTCACTGGCCCACAAAGAAGTGATGATTTCAAAGTCACGTATTCACGTGAAGCATGGTAGAAACTACACAAAAAACAATGACTGCATGTGTCAATAACTACAGAGCGCCTTTGGTTTCCTCATCAGAATCACTCCGTCATCATGAAAATGTAGCAAAATAATAAAACTCTGAGGTCTTCTTATAAGTAGCCTACCTTTTGCAAACATACAATAATTCTTTTGTTGCACCTTATGCTGATATTGACTCAGTTATATAATTTCTCGTCTGATGAGCCTATTGTGCTGTTTCATAGTATAAAACAACAACGTTAATTTAAAATTGTTTCTTGTGTCTGAGTTTGCCAATGTTATTTTAAAAATATTTATTGTTGTCTGAGTTCAAGTAATATTTTTGGGCAAATTTGAATTTGTACTTCACTATTTTAAATGTTTGTCTATTTGGTGCTCATTTTGTGAAAAAAATAATAATCTGATTTTACTCACCAGATGTCCAGATCATGTTTGTAAATGGGAATTAGTTGTCAAACATTTTACCTGGTTAAATGAAGGTTGAAGATACTCAGTATTTGAGTAGGTTTTTTTTTCACTTTATACTTATTGGTACTTAAAGTCCTTTACTCAATTAAATTATTTGGAGGGCAACTTCTTATAAGTACTTGAGTACAACTTGACAGCCTACCCACCTCTAAATATCAGTGTGACTGTTTTGAAATAACATACCAAAGAAGGCCCAAATAAAAACGTATTTATATTAGCTGTGAAGTGTCAGTAATGTTAATAGTCATTTGTAGAAAACAGTACAATCAAGCTAACAAGAGTACATAGAGAACATTGCTGCCATCTATCGAGCAAATGAAGTAAGTGCAGGCTCACCCTTTATCTCTTTTGGGTTTGTCAAATCTGAAGTCTGGAGGGTACTTGTGAACTTGTACGAGATGGTCCTTCCTGAGTGTGCTCGTCCTGAATTTGTGTTCACAGCCCTCCACCAAACACTGGTACTGTAAATCACGTGTGCCATGTAAAGCTGCTTTATGCAGACCAACATTATTCTTTTTTTCTTTTGCTTGACATGCTGGGTGTCAAAATATTATGAGTGTGATGGAATTCCTCCACTCAGAATTTTAATTCTCGTGTTTCATACCATGTCTTGCCGCTGTGCCAGGACCATGAAGACAGAGTCGTGCCACTCCTGAATGTGAATGTCAAGGAGGCGAGCGGTGGGTAGTGAGCGTCGGCAGATGGAGCACACGTGTCTGTGTATGGAGTTGTAGTGGTGCTCATACTCCTCTAAAGTGCCGTGGACTGCATTGCAGCCAGAGATGTGACAGGCAAACTCTGAAACACTGGAAAAAGATCAAGACAAAAAAAATTATAAGGCCCTAGAAATGGAGGTGCTCGAGAAAAAAGTCCTATAAAACCTAAATTGTAAACATCACAGACATGTGAAACTGCTTCAATAAACCTAAAGTACATTACGGTGTGTAAAATGCAGTGATGGGAAGTAATGAAGTACAAATACTTTGTTACTGTTCTTATATAGATTTTACAGGTAACTGCACTTTTAACCACTGATTTTTCAGACTGCTTTTTACTATTTATAGCCCACATTTGAAAACAGCTATCCGGAACTTTCATCCATCATTTTTTTATAGCGTCTATCCTCAAAAACGTTACGGTTAGCTCAGTCCTATCCCAGCTGACTTTGGGTGAGAGGCTACGTACACCCAGGAGTGGTCTTCAGTCAATTGCAGGATCTTATGGACTTTTAAGGCGTAAAAACAAGGACAGCAACAACATGGAGGAACATAAACCAATGAGCATTAGTGAAAATGACGCAACAGATTTGGAGAAATAAAATAGTCCCCCTTTGGAAGAATGATAAATGCCAAATCTTTTTTAAAAATCGTTTCTTTTTGTAATTAAGTACATTTCAGTTTGTATCTTTTGCCAGCCTACTACTTAAACAGTTTAATCATTACAGTACTGTACTTCTACTTTTACCTTGAAAAAAACGTATCTGTACGTCTATGTATTTAAGGTCCATTGTATGCCACCGCAAATAAAATGCTATATGTACCCACAGGTAATGTATGTGTACAACTGTCACTCACGTGATTGTTTGTTTGTCGTCGTCTGCCTCTGAAATGTAAAGGTCTTGTAGGTACATGTGTCTTTCAACGTCCCCATCCTGCACATAGAATATCTACTGTAAGAAGAGTAAGGTACATTATTTCAAAAGCAGCTCAGGTTGTCATTACCTCTAACAGCTCATGGTCCTTATGAAGGTAGATGAGCTGAGGGCTGAAGCTAAACGGGGTTTGCTCCTCCTGCGAAATGGTGTCAGTCGTGCAATCTTCATTGTAGTGGTTCCTTTCCTTAGTCGAAACCGTTTCTGGTTGTAACATTACTATTTCTCAACGTCCACGCAGTCTAAAATGAATTATTTTCCCCCCTCACTGTTTTGGATGTACTGCAGTTGCTCGTGTCGCCGATTGATGACGTAGAAGATTTTTTTTTTTAGCGGAAAGTGGCTTCATCCTGCGACCATGTATGCGATGGACTTCTTTTCCTTTTCTTTTTATCACCACAAACGTCGTCATTTAATGTTTGCAAATGTTATATATACTGTAGACTGAAATACCGGTAACTAAGCACTGGATGTGTATTTTCTGGTTTTAATTTATGTATAGTTTAAAAAAATGGCCAGCAGATGGAAGCAAATAACCCCTTCAAAAACTTTGGCCGATTAATTGATTGCTTTAATTTTATTTGACGCTTTTACACCCCTTTAATGTATCAGAATGTATCCGTATCCATAATCTATTTCTTTCTTTTCCTTTTTAGTTTTTAGGATGGCCACTCATTTTAAATTCGTTGTTTTTGTATTTCCATGTTTTGATTTTATAGCCAATTTGTAAAGTTTTGCCGATTTTTTTTAACCCACACGGCGTCGTACAAAGTATTAAAGGGTTTTTGAAGAGTAAAGTTGGAGGTCTTTTTTAAAAAATATATATTTATGTATATACATATATAATTAGTATCTTGTTATCTACTCGTCAGAGGCAGGGTCAGTTTGAGGAAATTACAACACAGAGGGGCGGAGAGATGCGAGTCGACTCTTCGGCATTTTCTCAGACGGTTGAGCTCACAATGACTGAGTCCGTCCAAGCAACATGACCCACTTTGGATATTTGATATGGATATTCTTCTCCGCGTGGGGTAGTTCTTTCTTTCCCCCCTCCATATATCTCGCTTTCTATTTTCTTTTTACTTTTTTTTCACTTTATTTGATGGCTCTTTGCGATATTCCTATTTGCAGGGAGTGTGTGGACTCTACCTCATGTGATGAAATATCAAACAGTGACACCTCAGAAGCTGAGGAATCCTTCTCACATCACTAATGCTGCAACCCATCAGGTAAATCACTCACTCACTCTCACACACACACACACACACACACGCACACACACACTCACTCTACAGCACAACCTCATTTTAACCTCTGAAACAACCACTTATGTACATGCAATATTGTGTGTTGTGTAGAAGTACCCTGATGTACTGCAGTACTCTGTGATGATTGCAGGACAAAATTGCACACTGCACCTGGAAAGAAATAAGTAAGAGAGGTTTATATTTATCCACTTGAGCGCACGTTTGTGTACATATTTACACTTGCTGATGTTTTAACCAACTTGATCATTTCAGGGAGCTTATCGGAAAAACCTTCTCTGTGACACATTATTCCGAGCAAGGCACGCAACTAACAGCAACTCCTGCTCTTGAGGTATATGTTGTTTTATGAGGCATGTGTGGATAGAATTTGGAGTGTATGTTTTTAAAATACACCATAAAGGAAAGAAATATATTAGTGCAGGGCAAGGGGGAGGAAACTTTTTCTTTTCAGGGGCCATTTCACTTTTTCAGTTATTGAGTCACAGCCTACTAAATTTCTGAAAAATATAATATAATAATGATCAAATAAAGCCTTATTATTATATCCTGCACATATTACAAATTAAATATTAAGTCAATTAAATTTCCCTTTGGGGCAACCAAAAAAGTTCAAGGACTAGCAAATGTGTGGCATTATGCCGACAGGAAGTACACTTGCATTGAAGAAAGTAAGTATTGATAAGAACACCCATATGGGTTTTACTTTGTATGAAATGATTGCCAAAGTTGGAATCAAGCATTGTCCGAAATGTCTGGATAAGGCATTTAGATGACTAAAGGGTCTCTAATCCAGAAGTTCTCAATCGGTCTCCCTTTGGGACCCACATTTTCCCATGGCCCCATTTAAGTTGTGACCCACTTTTATAGACGTCAGACAAGGGAAATAACTTTTTTTGTGTGTGTGTCTACATTGCATATGCTCTGCGATTGGAAAAAACATCTGCGATAGGGTCCTGCTCACTCAAAATGTACGGATGGCTGAGAATGACTGGTCTAATCTAACCCTGGATCGCTTAATTACTAATTTGACAGTGCGTCCAAATACTTTGTGTTCATATCAGCCTTTTCAACACAGGAGATTGTTGCATGTATTAATCAAGTACAGGATATCCTGTGGCATCATACCCATACATTTTGTACTTTTCTCAAATTTGCTTCATATCCACCCAGTCTACGATTTGACGTGTGAGCTGGGCACATTGATTTCTTAATGACAGTTCCTTCCTCTAATGCTGACAGCTCATACAGGAAGTTGTTTAGTAATGCTAATGTATGTTCTTGATTTCTCATCTGACCGTGACTCATAAAGTGCAACACATCAAACTTGGCCTAATTTTATGCTGTCATTATGGTATGTGTGTTCAAATCTGTCTGTTCCTGACATATTCAGAATCACTGCTACTACCACGGACACGTCGTGGGTGTGGTCGACTCCTCCGCCAGCATGGAGCTGTGTTCAGGATTAAAGTAAGGTGTTTTTTGTTGTTGTTTTTTTCCCCACACTCCCCCTCATGTAAATGTGATTCCAAACAGGTTATTGTTGCCAATGCTTGGCATTCAAAATTCACTTAAAGCCATTATAGTTTGAGACTGCCCATTATGACTCATGTCCAGCATGTTAAATACAGACTCCACTGCAGCCGTTTCCTCCATTAGAATTAATAAGATTGAGTATGACTGTGTCTGAGATCCAGATGTCTGTTATATATTACATATTTTCTACTAACAAGACTTACAAAAGGACTTCAGTTTGACCTTAGGGCAATGCTTGTCTCTGCTCCTTCTCTGAAGTTCCTGTTTTTCCCTGCAGGGGGTTTGTGCGCGTCCAAGATCAGACATACCTGATAGAACCCCTGGCTTCTCAGCGGGCTGAAGTTCACAGTGATGAGGGTCTTCACGCAGTTTACAACTACAAACACCTGAGAAGGAAGAGGAGCTCCTGTTCCCATGGAAACACAACCATGTACTATGATCATGGCGCTCGTCCATCTGGACTGTTCCAGCTCAGCAGTCTGGTAAAGACACACGCAGCATTTGGGTTATGAAGCAAAATCCAGCCGTTTTTTTCAAATCCATCTCAGGGGCGGCCATTTTACCACTTGCTGTAGACTGAAGATGACATCAATGTTGCTCAGGGCTCAGGCAACGACCAATCACAGCTTACCTGTTTTCTGAAGCTCCGCTGTGATTAGTCGTTACCTGACACCTGAGCAACATGGATGTCATTTTCAGTCGACAGCAAGTGACAAAATGGCCGCCCCCTGAGATGGATAAAAACGGCTGGATTTTGCTGCTGAACTCATATTCCAGTAACGCAATATTAACCAGAATACCATATTTAAACTAGTGGGGCTGCATAGAATATAATGTCAAGAAAATGTTTGGGTTAACTTCCCTTTTAAAATGGAACCCAGGGGCAGCAGATACAATGAAAACAGCAGAGGCCCCAAAATCGAACCCTGTGGAACACCATACGTTCCGTTATACATTTGAATTCATATTGCACATATTCATCCGTCCACTTTCTTTTATTGCTCAACATAGTATAAAGGGATTACAATAATAAAGAAATCGCACAATGTACCATCACAACAGCCACAAGTCGACTAAGCCAATTAATGAAGCGTGATCATCTGCAGCCATTAATGGCCTATCATAACAAATCATTTGAGTCGGGTGTGTGTCTTGACTTCTGCCGAACTCTTGAGACTGACTCACCAAACCCCCGGGGTTCGATCGAACCCAGGTTAAAAACAACTGCCTTAATGACACTGCCAATCAAAAGTAAGCATTATTACACTATCTTTATAAAGGGTGAAATACAGTAGATGGTTCATTTCCTGTATTGGATCTCATTAGATTGTGTAGGTGCACCTAAAAAAAAAAAAACTGTCCTTACAGCCATCATACATAAAAGTGCTGGAATCACATTAGCTTCAATAAGGCATCTACTGTATGTGAACTACACGTCTCAAAGCCCATCAAAAATATTGTTGAGTGCTACTGATTTGCTTCAAAACTTCAATTCCAAACGTCCAACTGTATATCCTTAATGAATGTACTTGTAAAAAAAAAAAATCACTTATAAAATGTCTAACTTCCTCAGAGAAGCAGAGGCCAAACTAAAGACGGTGGAAGAAAACCCAGAACAGTAGAGCTCGCTGTGGTGGTCGACAACACAGAGGTTTGATTCTTCTTCTCATATCAGTAATACATTTTGATCTAATCAACAATACACATTCCCCTATCAGGAATCGTACTAATGTACAGTAAATGTTTTCCTTTCAGTACAAGAGGTTTGGTAATAAAAGGACAGTGGAGGCCAGAGTGCTTGAAATAGCAAACAACGTTGACAGGGTAGGTGTCTCTTACACAAACAGAAACAGTCAGTACTGTGAAATAGTTGAATTCTGAAATTCACACAACTCTCAATGTGGTCTGGGAATATTTCCTGTGCATGCACAACATTTCCTTTGCGTCTGGATAGAAGAATTGAAGAAAAAGTCAACTGATACGGTCTGTTCCCTACAAGTGATTAAAAGGAGAAGTTCTCTCACTTCAACTGTGAATCTTAACACCTAAGCGGAGGAGTTTCACACATATCACACTTTGTCCGTTTGCATATTCTTTAAGAATTGGGCCAATGACTCATCAGACAGTAGACCCAACAGTGGTGGTCTGTGACCGTATTATAGAGCCAGTATATCCTTGCTCATGTCTGACTTGCTTTTTGAACTTCTCCACATACTGCATTAAGTCATCCGTTCCTTTGAATGTGCTTAAGTGCGTTCTGCTGTTGTCTTCCAGCTGTACCGTCCTGTGGGTGTCCGTGTCATGTTGGTAGGTCTCGATATCTGGTCGTACAAAGATCAAATCGAGGTCAGCTCCAATCCCGAGCAAACGCTCAGTCGCTTTCTCGAGTGGCGCCAGCGCAACCTCCTGCCGAGGATGAAGCATGACAACGCACAATTCATCACGTAGGACTCAGACGTCGTTTTTGGCACACATAAAGAGGCTTTCATCTGCTCTGACTAGCATGTGAAAAATGTTCTCTTTTTATTGTTCAGCGGTTTCGATTTCGAAGGCACCACGGTCGGTCTGGCCAACACAAACGCAATGTGCACCTCAAGCTCGGGAGCGGTCAATGAGGTGGGTGCTTTCTATTGTTTCATATAATTATCCATAATCATCATAAGACCTTTATAAACTGTCAGTTGTGAAAAGTTGGGCTTTGGGCAAAATGTTGTCAATTTAGGAATTGGACAAATTAACAATCAAGTAATAAATAAATGATTGATTATTGTTATATCAATTTTAGGGATGTTTGATATAATTTTTTCCAGACTCTTACCAGTACTCAACTCATGATTAGTCACCAATACCGATATCAACTACAGATACTTCTAGTACTTTTTATACATAAAATTTCCCCAAAAAACGATGACATACTTTTAGAGAAAGACCTTTATATCTCAAAATAGATGTTTTCCCTAAAAAATCACAAATTTAATGACAATGTTGTATTCTTCTAATTACTAATTTCTAGTTCCTGATCATAAAATGTCTATAAGAGTGTGGCCTGGTATCAGAACACAGCCATCACTAATCAATACACTGTACAGTGTTCCCTCACTTTTCGCAGATGATATGTTCCATGCCCGCCCGCGATAGGTGATTAAAAAAATATATATATTTCTTTGTCATTAAAAAAGATTCGGATGGATAATTACTCATTTGATTTATGCTTAAAGGAAAAGTATTATTACTAAAAACAGTAATGCTGTAAGTTTCTTTTTATGATACGTTATGCATTAGTGTGAATTTTCATCGAAATATTGTTATGAATAATTGATACACTTTTGTTTGCATTGGTACTATAGTGTATGTAGCGATTGACTTATAATGTTATGGACCCAAATAAAAATCCATAATAAGTGAACCGCGAACTAGCAAGGGACCACTGTATATGTTTATTAAGGATGTGTGAGTACTGATACCCGGCCCTATTGCAAAGTTTTGGTACCCGTGACGGCGGCCAATAACGCTTATGGCCATTTCACAACCAGGAACTAATGTATCTGCCATTGGGTTTTTGGGGGGCTGGGTGGATTTTATTTATCAAAAGTACTAGTGGTATCAGTACTTAGTATCGGTAAATAAAAAAATGACTTATATAGTGGTGTTATCTACACCATATAATCCTTGAGGACTACTCGAGTTGAGTACTCGTATTGTTCTGGAAAAAAAAAAGGATATCAAACATCCCTATGTTTTTACATATATTATCGCTATGGTGACCACAATAGAGCAATGGTTAGCATGTCACGGCTTACAGTTCTAAATCTCAGCTGCAAATTGCCTTCTACTATGGAGTTTACGTTTTCTCCAGGAACATTCCAAAAACATGCAAATTAGGTTGAGTGAAGACTAATTGTCCATAGATGTGAATATGAGTGGAATGGTTGTCTGTCTATATGTGCCCAAAGTCAGATATGGTAGAGCCCAACTCACACATTATACACAATTTGTATACAACACATCTCTAACTGTGCACACAGGATCATAACAATAACGCAATTGGAGTGTCCTCCACTATTGCCCACGAAATGGGTCACAACCTGGGCTTGTCTCATGATACCGAAAACTGTATCTGTGGTTCTTTGACGTCAAAAAAAGGCTGCATTATGGCAGAGAGTGTTGGGTAAGTTAAGCTCCGGCTAAGCCTGATCTAACTACTGCGTTCTCAAACACAAAGCAAACGTCAGGGCTTCTTGAATGTTCCTCTAGTAACGTGCCTCCAGAGATGTTCAGCAGCTGCAGCCTGCAGCAGCTCAACAGGTTCCTGGAGGAGATCAACCCAGCTTGCCTGTTGGAAACCCCCTCTACTGGCCGCATTTACGGTGGACCAGTGTGCGGCAATGCCTTCCTGGAACCCGGAGAGGAGTGTGACTGTGGTAGTGTAAAGGTACACGGCGCTCACACAAACATTTACATGACCAAAGCTCAATAATGAAGGCTGGATTGTAACATTATGCCCGCTCCCAAGGAATGCAAGAATCCCTGTTGCAACGCTACAAACTGCAAACTTAGCGCAGGAGCCCAGTGTGCTGAGGGTGAATGCTGCCACAACTGTCAAGTTCGTAATATACGCTCTCCACATGATACTCAATGTGCTACTATGTGGCTGTGACAATTTGCAGGATCGTCGCTTGTGTGTGATTAATTGCATTTGTGTTCCATCACCATTTGCAGCTGAAAGCGTCAGGCAGCGTCTGTCGGCTAAAGACAGGAAACTGTGACTTGGCAGAGCACTGCACTGGACTGTCCGCCTCCTGTCCTCACGACGCCTACGCTCAGAACGGCCTACCGTGCAACCGTGGGAAAGGATACTGCTATAACGGACAGTGTCCGTCGCGGCAGCAGCACTGCAAGAGACTGTGGGGACCAGGTACTAAAATTATTTTTGTCTATTTCAGTGGTCTACAACCTGCAGCTCTGAAACCACATGTGTCTCTTTATTCCCACTCCTGTGGCTCCTTAAAAAAATAAAAAATAAAAAATTAAAGGAAAAATTTACTTTTTTTTAAACATATTTAAAAAAAAAAAAAGATAAAATATTCTTTAATTGAATTAATGAACTGGATTAAAAAAAAGAAGAAGAATATTTAAAAAATCTCAAATTCCAAATTTGTAAGTTGTCAGAAAATGAGAGACGAAAGGTAGATGTTTTTTTTTTAAAAATACATAATCATGATGAAAAAGTGATGATAAAATGAAATAAAAGGAAAAGCATCAAATTACTATATAATGTGCGCAAAATTGCTAAAACAAAAAAAAAAGGTCTGAAAATTTATTTTTAAAAAAGGCAGAAAATAAAATGTTCAAAAAGTAACCATAAAATGTCCAAAAACAAAACAAGAAAGGCAAAAAAATACCATAAAATGTCTAGTATTGCCAAGTCAGAAAACTCATTGGGGGAAAAAAAACAGAAAAGAAAACTTTAAAAAGTAGCTAGAAACTATCTAAAAACAAAAGAAGAAATCCTCAAAATTACCATAAAATGTCCACAAAATTGACAGAAATGTCAGAAAATTGGTAACAAAAAAGTCCAAAAATAGCCATAAAATTTCACCCAAAAAAAGGAAGAAAAGAGGCAGAAAATTAGTATAATATATTTATAGAATTGCCAAAAATGTCAGAAATTTGACAAAAAGCCAGAAGTCTAAAAATGTATGAAAAACTAAGTCTGAACAAGTGCACACACAAAGAGGCTCAGGGTGTAGAGACGGTTGTTTAGTAACCAGAAGGTCAACTGGTCCATCCCCGCTGTCCCCAAGTCATGTGTGATTGTGTCCTTGGGCAAGGCACTTCACACACATTGCCTCCACTCACACTGGTGTATGGAAGGTGCGAATGTTTGGTGATGGTCGGAGGGGCCGTAGGCGCACGCTGGCAGCCACGCTTCCGTCAGCCTGCCCCAGGGCAGCTGTGGCTACTTAAGTAGCTAACCACCACCACCACAGTGTGAGTGTGTGAGCGCATGAATAATGTATCCATTCCATTGTAAAGCCTCTTTGAGTGTCTAGAAAAGTGCTATATTAATCTGATGCATTATTATTAATTAAATAAAATCCAAAAATAGAAGACGAAAGGTAGAAGAAAATGAAACTCAAAAGTATTGACTGCTGCATATTTTCTGTTATGTTGCAGCTCATCACATTACCAACTACCAACACTAACACACTTCTGTATTTCGTTCATTATTATGTTCAAAGGTTTTGCGGTTCCAGACAGATTTATTTTTTATTTATTTATTTATTTATTTTTTAGAGCTAAAATGGCTTTTTTGACAGTGAAGGTTGCTGACCCCTGGTCTAAATCCTCATCCTCCTTTTGCTGGCTCTGTGTCCAACTAAAACTATGTTCAATATCCTTGCAGTCAATTGATCCAAAATGCGGAATGCACTTCCATTAGAGTCTATTGACAAAAAGTAGTTAAAACACATTATGGAGCCAGGCATTTCAGTCAGACTTGATTGTTTAGTTTATTTTGATTTAATTCGATTTATTTGTGTTTTTCCTGTATTAATGGTGAATTATATTTAAACCAAATGAAGCACTTTGTGAATCCTGTCTATTCTGAATGAGCTATATAAATAACATTTACTTACATACTTCCTAAAGAACTACAGTATTATCTTTATTCTGTAACAGAAATCAACTTGTGTCTTGTTTGTAGATGCCGAAGTCGCTGCTGATGCTTGTTTCTTCCAGCATGGAGGCTGCAGAAACAGCCTGTTTATGCGTAGATGCTCTGGCCAGTATGTTTTGACACATACTAGTACATCAGTGTTGCATTCTTGATCTTGTGATTAATTGCCTTGTGTTGTTTCGGTTGCAGAGAGCAATCATGCGGGACTCTCTTCTGCTCGGGAGGATGGGAGTTCCCAGTGACATCCAGGAAGTCCTTTTACAAAGTAGGAAATGAGGAATGTAACGAGGCGACCATGAACCCTGAAGACAACTACCCTGCAGACCTGGGCATGGTGCCCACTGGTACCAAGTGTGGCAACAATATGGTAAAGATTGTTGCTTTAGATTGTGGCTTCCTTAGACTACACGCGCTAAAATGTGTGTTGATCTTTTTTTAAGGTATGCTACAACCAAAAGTGTCAAGACATCAGAAATATAAGAGCATATGGAACCAATGACTGCTCCGCTAAATGCAACAACCATGGGGTGAAAATCTTCCCTCCATACAAACACGCTCTATATTTGAAGCATCCCAAACTGACTGAATTTATCTCCAACAGGTTTGTAACCATCAGAGCAAGTGTCACTGCGATCCTGGCTGGGCTCCACCTTTCTGTGATGTGCTGCAATCGGAAGTGCCCGAAGGTATTGTACACAATCATGTGTATAATAATTGTGTGGCTGCAGACAGTTACAGGATCAACTACATGAAACTTTCACTTTACACTCTATCATGCTCTTTGTCCAATGTAATCCATTGAGTTTGATTGGATTTGTATTTATTTATTTTGATTATTGTACACAACAGTAACAAATACAATATGGCACTCTAAAAACAGTTGGGTAAAAAATAACACAACTATGGGTCCAAAATGGACGATCCTCTAATTGGGTCGATTTGACCCAAGTTTGAGTCAAGAAATTGGTCTTTTAGTGTAAAACAACTCATAAATATTGGTCAGATCCTTTACTTGGGTCAAAAAATTGTGTCATTTTGTATAAAACAACCCATAAATTTGGGTCAAATTGACCCATAAAGTGGATCGGTCCATTTTAGATCCATAATTGGGTTACATTGACCCAAATGTTTTTAGCGTGTGAGACTCAAAACATACATTCCCCAATGTTTAATTTAAAGAAAGAAATGTGTTTAAATCTGTATTAGTAGTGTAAGAATACAATTCTTTTTTTTTTTTTTTTTGGCACTTTTAGTCCTCCACACTCATCAACTGTGGCGGGGCTAATTAAAGAACATACTGTATGTAGCATACTGTACGTTACACTAAAAGCAAGTCAAGATGCCCTGATGGTTTCTTTGTGTATGATAAGTAGTCAATTTAGTTTTAGTCAGATATTGAATTAGTTGGCCCAAACAAAATTCTAAGTGCAGTTTACGATGAGGAAACATTTTTATTAAGAACTTAGAGGTAAATAAATACATGTTGTTGTGTGTGAGGCAAATGATGGTCTCAAGGTTTGAGTGTCCAAGATCAAATGTTTAGTGTATTTTCTCAAATGCTGGACATCCCTCTAATAGACACTGTGCCCATTTGAATCATTAGGCGCATCAAAAAGCAAAACTTTCCCCCAAATAAAGTTGGAAAAAATACATGTGGTAACTTGAATGATCTCAAACACTACAGTATTTTCCAAACACAGAGATTAAATAGTTTGATTGAAATAGACACAGAAAGAGGAGCTGAGGAGTCAAAACAAAGGGAGGATATAAACAGTGTGGCTCCACTAGTATAATCATGAACTTCAACAATCACACAAACATCCAATGAATTGCACTGATATGATGGTCAGTGTACTGTACATACAGTACACAGTTGTAGATGAGCTTGATGAGAATGTGCATTACATGTGACTTTGCCTTGCTTTCTTACTTGGAATGTATTCCACATGGAGTCAGACAACTGAGCTCTTGTGATCAAATAAGGCACCAGTAGAAGTGATTTCACGGAATTTCCCTTCGTAGCCACAGTAATGATGTTAACTGACATTTACTGTCGCTCCCCTCAAGCAATGAATGGATATTGATCATGTGATGTGCGTGTTTACAGGCGGGGGCCTGGGGCTTATTGTGTCCCTGGCTGTAAGCTTGCTCATAGTTGCGGCCCTTCTCATCGGAGGTTTCATGTGCTGCAGACAGAAAATGCAACCTTCAAAGAGGTTTGACATTCAACTCACTTGACCTTGACAGATCAATGAGCCCTCGTGTTTTTTTTTTTTATCTTAATTGTTGTGTGTATTTTACAGATGCCTCCAATCTACCTCAGGACAGACGAATCCTTTATTTCCATCAGGCAATGCACGGGGCAGCCCTCATCTTCGCTCCACAACCATCAGCCAGCCAACGTTTGTGGAGTCTTCAGCCACGCGTGTGTGTAAACCGCTTTCCTTCTCCGCAATTGGACTGTCGAGTGCGACGTTGAAGCCCTACAGAACAGCTCCTGAGGTTCGTCGGTTAGATCGTGCAGCTATTGCCTCTTCAAAATGTTTTAAAAGCCAAAGACAACAAGGAATGTAAAAATTATACATATTTTGGGGATCCCAGACATAAGTCTTCATAATTGTCTCTGTAGCATTGCCCCCAAAGACCCATATTGTGTCTGGAACCTACAACTTTCCAGTGGCTAAGCCAAGTCTAAGTCAACTCCTTGCAGTCTGTCTAGCACTGATCATGCTTTTCTTTCCACTTCGTTGTGTCCTGCAGCCCCCCAGAAAGGAACCAACTGTACCTCAGCCATCAAAGATACAACAGGTAACGTGATCCAGACGTTAGTTCAAAACCCCCACGAGAGACACCCTTATCATCCTTAATGGTTGTTTCTTCTTAAGTCACGTAATGTTTTTGTTTTTTTTAGGGCTTAAGGCCTCTCTTGCAACCACCAGCAGTGCAGAACAAGCCTATCTACTCTGAGGTAATATACAGTTTAAAATGGAACGTGATTAAATTTATCAAATTGGCTAATCGTTTTAATCATGCATTCACTCGTTATGCTGTATACATTCACTCGTTATGCTGTATACAGTATATGGATAGACAGCATTGAAAGTGAAAGTTGCCACACACACAAAAATTGTTATTGTCCGTACATTGAGAACAGAGGAAGAAGTCTGGAAAGGAATGGGTGTTGAAACACCCGCAACCCACGCGGGTGCTACACCCCTGCTAATAACTCAGCTTTGTTATTAGCTTTGTTAAAGTGGAAGTCAACCTTAAACATTTCTTGAATGTGATCTCACTATTTTAAACATGACATTCTGATTAATGTTACATTTGTGGAATAACAGTTATGAAGCAAAATCCAGCCATTTTTATCCATCTCAGGGGGCGGCCATTTTGCCTCTTTGCTGTTGACTGAAAATGACATCAATGTTGCTCAGGCAACGACCAATCACAGCTCACCTGTTTTCTGAAGCTAAGCTGTGATTGGTTGTTACCTGAGGCCTGAGCAACATTGATGTCATCTTCAGTCGACAGCAAGTGGCAAAATGGCCGCCCCCTTAGATGGATCAAAACAACTGGATTTTACCATTTAACTCATATTTCACCAATTCAATATTAACCAGAATACCATATTTAGACCAGTGGGGCTGCATAGAAGATATTATTGTAAAAAAAAATGGGGGGTTGACTTTTTTTATTCGTAATTAATCTGTGAAATTCAGATATTTTTGTTCAGGGCTGGGAAAAAAAAGGCCCCTGCACCGTTCCTGTACTGTGAAAGGCGTGTCCTAAAACTTGGGTCTACATAACATGATTAGTCAGTCACATATTGATTTGTGTTTACTTCCAGGCTCGGCCACTACCTCCGTCCAGACCTCTCCCGCCGCTTACATCCAAACCAGTAAGTAAGCATTTAAATGTGCAGGTAGTCAATGTTTTTGTTCTTTTGATGTAATTATCTGCATTCTCACAGGTCACAAAGCCAAAACCCTTCACGCCTCCAGTGAAGCCAAAGCCCGCCGTCGTCCCTCCGCAGCTGCCTCACACTCAGCTGGTACAAATTGACACAGCGGTGCTTCCTTAAATCCGCCAGACTCTCATTGTTATTCCCGAGGATTGTGATTGTGAATTTTGGGCCATCATTCCAGCAAAGTGATTTAATGAACAAGCAGTGGCTTGGTATTAGTACCATATTTGAGTCACTTTCAAAAGTTGCTAAAGGTTTCCAAACAAATTTTAACTGGACCTAAATTTGTTCCGATACTTCTTGTCTTACTAAATCTAAAGAAGTGCTAAATTCATCTATGTTTAGACGTCTGAAGACATTTTATTGAAAGATGGTTATGCCGTGCACTTGCTGATGGTATTTTTTTGTGAAGCTTGCAGGGAGAGCTGCCCTGACTCCACTCAGCAGACCCAGATGACCGAGGGGAATCCTTCCGCTTCTGAGATCCTCAGACACTGATGCTCTTATCTCACCTACAAGGAATAAAAAAGGAGAAGGAAAAAAAAGCTCTCAAGAGACGGTGTGGGTTCATGCGAGGACGAGATCCAGCTGAAGGATCAACAACAAAAATAAGCGAAAGTGCTTTTTTTCTTCTTTTTTTACGCCATGAGGATTACCGCCGTCTGCCTTGCTTCTTTTATAAACTGTGATTGACAGCTCTAATGGCTGCGTAACCATGATGATGACGATGATTTGTTTGAAGGGAAACATCTCCTCCTCCTCTTCCTCTTCCTCGATCCTGAGATATGTGAAGACTTTATGATTGCACTGCTGATGCTGTAACTCTTTTCACATTGTTTTGGTACTAAGACAAGTTGAGGGATTTTAAAATGTGGCACCAATGTGGGCACTTTAAAGATTTTTGTATGATAAGGACAGGATGCAAATAATATGAATTTGCCTTGAATCCTTTTGTGGGACTGTATGAATGTATGAATTTGTGCTTGACGATTGTCTTTTTCTGATTTCAACACACATCAATTTTAACTTCTCAAGGATTTTTTTTAATTGTATGCACTATGCAGTAGTCATCACATTTCCCTTACAAAAGTAATAATAATTCATTCCTTACGACGAGGACTCAAATCTCAATTTGAGTTTCATTTATATTTATAAAGTACATCATGTGTGCATGCTTGTGTTTGAATAAAATTACAGACAACTTGATTTTTGCTTTGCACAATTATTTGAGGATGGTAGCCTATTAAATCACGTCATATTATATTCATCTGCGCAGCATAGCCTACCAGCATTTATTTGCATTTATCTATGATTGTCTGATTAATTTTTGCTGTTAGCATGAAAAAAAATCTTAATCGATAAACTACCGTTGAAAAGTTTGTGAGTCACTTCGAAATTTCTTTTTTGTTGTGATTTTTTTTTACCCTATTAACAATGTCTTGACTAATACTTGTGTTTCTGATTAATTTTAAACCATAAGGACATTTTATCAGTTGCAGTTTTTTGTTTTTGTTTTGTTTTTTTCCAACAAAAAATAACGGAAATAAGTCAAGGCCAAGGGGGTGAATAAAAATTGTTACTATCCATGTGAGCCCCAAACTTTATAGCATACTATAGTGTTTGAACATTGAACATACAATTTTAAAGTTTATTTTTTTGTATGTCAAACCATGCATAAAACACACTGTAAAATTACCCAAGGTAATACGTACATAACGAAATACTGTTTTAGCATTTAAAACTGCTCCTATTGGCGCCTTTTCCGCTCTTTATGTAACATGGCCCTTTACGCAGCGTTGCTTAGCAACCCTTTCAAACAACACAGCGAAATCGTCTGGCACTTGAAACGGTCAAAAGTGAATTCATAAAGTGTACGGAAACGCCAATAGCGAATGGAGCGAGAGCTAGACGAGGATGAGCTGCAGGATTTGTACGCGTGGATAGATAAAATTCGTCTTTCAAGACCTAAAAGAAACATCGCCAATGACTTCAGCGACGGAGGTACTTCAAGCTAGGCTAAAGCTAAAATTAGGACAACAATGAGCCACATCATTACGGGTACATGCACATCGAACATTCTGCTTTTAACTGTGTTTATTTTGGTTGATAATGACAGAGATAATCTTTGTTTATTGATGTGAAGGTGTGAAATCACCAAGTGGACTTGAGTTTTTAATAGCTATAGCTAAGGTGTACATAAATAATAACGTGGTCGGTTCCTCTACGTATTCTGAATTTATAGTATGTTTTAGTATTGTTTATTTTATTTTGTGGTTATAATTGTGTCTAAAGATGAATAGTATATGAAAAAAACACTTCTAGGCCATAAATATGCGCAAACTATTTTTGTGTTATTGGTAACCTCATGATGTCGTATGAGAAGATTTCACCAATGTGTTGTCTGTCTGCAGTGATGGCGGCTGAGGTTGTCAAACATTTCTTCCCAAAGATTATTGACTTGCACAACTACACTCCTGCCAGTTCCACTCAGCAAAAGCTCAGCAACTGGAACCTCCTTAACAGGCGAGAGACGCAACACATTGTCCATGCATTCATCCATCAAATTAAAAAAAAATATTCCAGGCAAACGTTCTCGCAGGCCGTACACAGCTAATAAAGTGAGTGGCCAGTGAATGTGTATCCCAAACACACTTGACTTGAAGCTTGCTGTGCTGTGTTTGTTTAGCTATGACTGAGGAACAAAATCACACAGCGTAAATATTTTTATACAATATCCTGTATCTCATAAGTAATAAGTATAATTGTAGTGATGTAAAATGGGCACAATGGGAATGCATTATGTCGATTGCCACCCTACCCACCACTCCCAGTGGAGACATCAACATATTCAGTGGCTGAACTTAGCTAAACTCTCTTCATCTGGCCGTGAGAACCAGTCCAAACACAGTCCCGAATCATTTAAATGGCGCATGGCCAACCCTGAGGATCCCTGTGGTGTTTATCATCACAACATGCAACGTCGGTACAAAACGCCTTCCATCTGCTGCTCCTGTCCTAATTGGAAACAGATGTGCGTGCGTTGTTGAGTGTCATTTTGCATACACAGGAAGGTGTTTTCCAAGCTGAACTTCCACGTGCCTGAGAAGTCGGTGAAGAAGATTGTACTGCGATCCTCGGGGGTGATCGAGAGTGTGCTGAGCGAACTCAAGGAGAAGATAGACCAGAAGTTGGACCAAAAGACACACACCATATCAGTATGTAAAGCCAGCCTGCATAGACAATTGTGATATGTCTGTTGGTAAATGTCTATTTTCAATGCAGGATTTGGAATACTATGACACCAGAAACCCAGAAAAAACTCTCACAGGTAACCACATCCTTGATTATTTTCCTCCAATAGAAATTGTGTAATCTACGATCCACCCGTTTTCTATAGCGTTTATCCTGATTAGGATTACAGGTGAGCCTATACCCAGCTGTCTTTGGGTGAGGGGCGGGGTGCACCGTAGATTGGTCCCCAGCCCAATCAATTGGCACATTTACAATAATGTAGACTACGTGTGGCCCTAACCAGCCCGTTTTCCATCTTTCACTCCTCCAACACACCTGAATCAAATGATCAGCTCATCAACCAGCTCTGCAGAAGGTCACCATCCTTTTTAAAACTAAATAAATGTGAAGAGCTACCAGTTGCAGACACACTTATGAATGAAAAAAATTGCTTAAATTATTTGGTGGTAAATCATCTCCTCACCATCGTGGCAGCCGCTAGATAGTCTCCACAAACGCTATTGTTTTGCCGCGCGCTACAAAAATGATCTTTGAATTTTTATTTTTGTATTCTTTTTTTACTCATTCGCTGCCATTGACAGCTATAGACGTCAAAAATTAATTTGAACAATTTCTATTTAGCATTTTTTTCCATTTTTGTTAACAAGAGTATAAAAACCTAGAATTTTTTTTGTACATTTAGAACAGATGTAAAATTTGTGATTAATCGTGAGTTAACTAGTGAAATCATGCGATGAATTACGATTACAAATTTTATCGCCTGATGCCCCTAATTTATGAAAACATTTTAATAATCTTTTTTTTAGAGAAAAAAGATTATTTAAAAAAAAATTGTAAATCGTAATTAATCGCATGACTTTACTAGTTAACTCACGATTAATCCCAATTTTTATATCTGTTCTAATACAATAAAAAAATCTAGGTTTTCAAACTCTTGTTAACAAAAGTGGGAAAAATGTTTTACTAATAGAAATAGTTCAAATGAATTTTTTACGTCTATAGCCGTCAATGGCAGTGAATGAGTACAAAAAAACAAAAAATGTATACTTAAAAAAAATGTTTTTACACCAATACACATGTGATTTAAAAAACATGAAAAAAGAAACTACATTTTGCAGTTTTGTTTTTTAGTAATAAAGAAATTCAATTGTGCTGCTATTTCTGATGCGCCTGCCTTGGCCACTGGTTGGCTGTAATGTATAATACATTCGTGCAGACAAACAAAGAAGAAGCCCGTGGGTATTGTTAAATTATCCATCTACGTGTTGTTACATCATTTGTGTAAAATATCCTTTGCTTGAAGGGTTGTGAAAAAAAAGAAGACTGTTAGCCGTTTTTTTTTAAATCGTGTCAGGCGATTTAAATTTGGGATGGTAATTAACTGCATGACTTCAATAGTCAAATCACTTTTTTTTAAACTAATAGAAATAGTTCAAATAAAAGTTGAACATCAATAGCCGTCAATGGCAGTGAATGAGTTTTAAGTTAGCAGAGGGTGTTCACAAAACTATGTTGTTTGTTTTCAATAGACAACATGCAATTCTCTTGGTTTTATGATAAATGCCAAGTGGGAGTGGCATTGAAGCCTCTTTTTGAAGAAGAAGAATTTGACACTATTTGCCAGTGTGATGCTTATTGTGAAAAAAAAGAAAGAAAGAAAATTGCATTTCACTACATTTTGATATCACTTTGAATCCGATGAATTGGTCATCCCTAAATATGACACATGCTAATTCTAGAGGATTTTCCCTGATCCTCTCTGCTACCCGCCCTGTAAGTGCATGTCATTCTATCGAGATCATAGTGACCACACACACACACACACACACACACACACACACATACACGATAAGCAAATGTCGCAACCTTTTGGGCGTCAGTCCCTGACACGGCTCTCCTCCAATTCTCACACCTCATCCGTCCCGCCAAATAACCTTATGAGCTGACCTCAGACCAGCTCCTCTTTCCTCACCTCACCTCCACCCGGCGTGCTATCACAGAAAGACACAGAGCACACATCCTTATATCAGCAGATGGCCTTATCACTGAGCAAAGATCAGCATGGCAGAACTTCAAGGCCTTCCCTTTCTTGTTCTGCTTCTCCTCATCACCCTCATCCTCCATCTTCCCCCCGGCCCATTGTTTGTGCTCAGGAGATTTACTGGACTTCTTACGGTGTCCAACAACAGCAAACTATTCACCTCTTAAGACGGGTCGACATGATTGTAGAGGGAGTGTCACACATTTTCTTCTCTTTGCTCCAGAGCTGAGTCAGAGTGAGGCCAGATATCTGTCTGAGATGGTACGCGTGGAGGCCAAACGGGATGACAAGTTAAAAATGGAGACGAGGTAACAAAATCAAGCTTCACGCGGATCACTGCCATCTACTAAATCAGGGGTGCTCAAGTTCGGTCCTCGAGAGCTCCTATCCAGCCTGTTTTCCATGTTTCCCTCCTGCAGCACAGCTGAATCTAATGATCAGCTAATCAGCAAGCTTTGCAGAAGCCTGATAAGAACCCTCATCATAAATCAGGTGTGTTAGTGGAGAGAAACATGGAAAACAGGCTGGATAGGGGCTCTCGAGGACTGAACTTGAGCACCCCTGTACTAAATGAACAGAGAAATAAGTGGAATCTTTTAGGGGGGAACAGCCTGGTTGCATAAATATGCACACCCTTCAGGTCAAACAATGCTATTTGTAAAATTTCCATCTAGGAAAGACAGAAGAATATAGCAGATTGCTGTCACATGCATGACACAGCCAGTACTTGCCAGAAATTACTGCATTTTTTCTGCTGAACATTTCCAAAAAGATTTCCTTTTATTTTCCTATAGAATTACAGTTCCCTTTCTAGTTGGAAAAAATATTTATCTTTGTGTCATTTTTTAATGCCCAAAACCTGCAATTTTAACAAGGTGTGTGCACTTTTTGTATATGCACTTTAAATAAAGGTTTTGTTATGTTTTTTTTTTTTTTTTTTTAATGTTGCAGCAAACTACAGCACGCAGCTCAGTTTTACGCCAACTTGGACCCAGCTGTGCGCCAAATTCTAAAGGAAAAAGAGCATGCGGCAATGGCTTTGCAGGAAACAGTGGAGGTACATACACACACACACACACACCAATCTGTCAAACACATCGCTTGACTTGTCTTCCTATTTTCATTCTCTGCTGGGGAAAAAGCAAGTCATAAAGACATTTTGCAGGTGTGTACGCATATATAACACAAGCTGTGTCAGCAGTGGTCAGTGAGTCAGTTTCACCTCAGCGGATATTTTACTGCTCAATGTGTGACAACATCTGCATGTGAGGCAAGAGGCTACTTGCAACACTTCCTCTTTTTTCATCACGCTCCGCTGGGCTTTTGAGTCATGAGTCAATACACTGCCTGTTGTTTTCCCATCTATGTGTTGACGTGTGTGCGTAGATCCTGGAAATGAAGGTGAGCAAGTTGGAGCGCCTGGTGCAGCTCAAGGACATGCGGATAGACGAACTGAGGCACAATCTGGAGATGTGTACCTGTCTGAAAGGAAAAGAGACCGATTCCAAAACCAGCAGTATTTAAGCGATTAAAAATAGTTTGGCTCTCTTGAGAAGTCAACCCCAAAATATTTTTCTTTACAGTTATATGTGGCATCTAAACATGATATTCTGGTTAATATTTTATCCATCTTAGGGGTTTTGTCCAATATTTGCCCACCTGTTTTCCGAAGCTGAGTTGTGATTGGTCGTTACCTAGCTGTGATGTCATTTTCAATCAGTGGCAAGTGGCAAAATGGCCGCCCTCTGAGGTGGATTTTGCTGCTTAACTGACATATTCCAAAAAAGGCAATATTAATCGCAATGCCGTGTTTAGACTGGTGAGGCACATACAACATTTTGTCATTTTCGGGTTAACTTCCTCCTCAATTGCGCACTTTGAATTATTTGCTTAGCTTTGATTTATCCCTTACAAAAAAAGAAGCAAGGTTCACGTGTATTTCACAGCTAGCTAACGTTAGCTGTTGACTTGGCTGAACGTTGATACGATATGTACAAATATAGTATCTGATTTAGAGCTGTCAAACAATTACATTGTTTAATCAGATTAATCACATCTTAAAATTTCGATTAATCACGATTAATCTCTTGATTAAAAAAGCCTTTTTATCAATATTTTTGCCCGCCAAATTTAAAGACCACCTGTTATGTGTTATTTTTTTTCAACAATTAATGTTATGAGGACGTCTTCAAAAAATGTATCCACTGCACACACTCCTCCTCCTCTTTTTCTAATCAGTTAATTACTTGCAAAATGTATCGCAATAGTTTGACATGAACAAATTTTCTGAATCATTTATTAAATTCTTTACTTTAATTCATGTAGTTATGTTTACTGCTCAAGCACAACCTGTGCTACATTTAATGTAACCATCCACTGTCATCTTAAGAATCATCTGTGGTCAAAATTAATAGTGTGATTAATCTGCGTTAATACATGATTAATGCGACAATTTTTTGTGATTAATTGATCAGTTAACGCCTTAACTTTGACAGCACTAATCTGATTATTATATCTTTTTTAAAACAAGAAGAAGCAAATGTTCGATTGCCTACTCAATTCTCACAAGAACATAAGTTTAATCATTCTAAGTTAATAGAATTACTGTTAGCTTATATATTTTTTGCAATTGCAAATTAAAATATACTGCAAAGGGTCCTTCTTTATAGTCATACTTCTAGTTAGAATATTGTTCCAGCAATCAGACCCAAAAATTTAAGAATAATTAAGAACAAATATGCCGGTAGTCAAACTCTATAGATAATTTATGTGGAATGCATACATGCCTTATTTATCCATAAAATAGTGAAAATTATTTATTTTGTGTTGAAAATAATAGGGATTTTTAATTTTTGTAAGGGATGGCTTTGAAATACTGTACACCAGCAACTTTATTTATTGTACATGTTTATTTTAA
The DNA here is from genome assembly GCF_051991255.1 of Vanacampus margaritifer. Classification (NCBI taxonomy): domain Eukaryota; kingdom Metazoa; phylum Chordata; class Actinopteri; order Syngnathiformes; family Syngnathidae; genus Vanacampus; species Vanacampus margaritifer. The sequence goes on along the minus strand of NC_135443.1, from coordinate 17,239,182 downwards.
GTTAGTGTCAAGTGAGGGAGATTTACTGTTTATTTATTTGCCTTGTGATTTGCGCATACTGTATTGAGTTGATGTTTTTGTTTATTAATAATGAGGTTCTGTTCTGGTGAACCGTTAATGTGTAAACCTTTGTACAGCTTTTAACGTCTGACCACCCAATACTCAATAAATTGTCTAACCACTTTATTTTCCCAGTGTGACATTTTGAATGATAAATAGGTCTCTTGAGAAATGAGCTGCGAACACAATGACATGCAGTGTTAGGTTTACTCGCAAGCACAAGTCTAAAAGCACAACCTATTTTGAAATCAATTCAGTGTGACTTTTGTTTAAAGATAGCACCTTTTTCCCCAACGTTGACGGTTAAGATGTGGCTGACGAGAAAGAATAAGTAGCTGCTGATTCAGCATCCCGGCCTCTAATGATAAAGCATTAGGTCATGTTAGAAAGCTGACACAAGTAGGTCAATTTTAGAACAGGATAGCTTGAGGACAAAAATGTACTCAAGACTAAACCATAAAAACAAGCTCCATCATTATAACATTTCACGAGTAAAATAACATCTCAGCTAACATTTTCTCAAGATATTGTTGCCAAGCAAAATTTGTTCTGCCCATTAAGAGACACAACTGAACAGAAGTCACCTACTATGCTGTTTCTTTGGCAAGTGGAAGTGCTGCCTCCATGAGTGAAAATGCAATCAATGTTGCCTTAATAGAGGCAGGCGAACATTCACTTTACAGTTCGCATTTGCTTCTGTGGGAAGGAACAAATTAAACTTAGGTTAAAGCACCAATGTTCTTTAAAAAATGCTCTAAGTAGCAAGTTTAAAGTCTAAATAAAATAAAAATAGGTTGAATGTAGCTTTTGATTTTTATTGTTGAATGGCAAAGAGCTAAATAAGGAGCAGAAAACAGTGAAAGTGCAGTAAAAAAGAAAGAAAGAAAAAAAAATACTCCGAAAGGTAATGTTTTTAGCATGAGTGTGAAGCTCCAGCACACAGGATTGGAATGTAAGAGAGAACAAGCGGAGCACAGAATCTGTGCCACAGAAGATGGCTGATGATGATTGAGTGAATCACCCTATCACTCTTCTGTTTAATAAGGATCATTCCAGATTTTTACACCAGCAGCCACGCCCTATCGTTGGTGGGCTTCAGCAGACATGACATGACTTGACCTGACTTCCTGACAGCACCAGACCACCCATTTAAGTCAGCACTGGACACAGTAAACATTAATATTAGCATGAGCAAGGTTTATTTATCTTGCTCATATGTTATACATCGGGATCAGATCCTATCTTTAAAAAATAGTAATAAAAAATACAGTATGCAATAGTCCTGACCAGAGCATAAGAGGGCCTCGTGAGTGGACTCACGGGCACCAAATCAGTGACAAAACAATGGCGCTGCTTGTGAAGGAAATCCCCTGCATAGGGTCCTTTACTTTAGCTCTTGCTGGAACCCCATAGACAGACTCGCCCAAGTGGGGCCCCCCTCTAGCAGGTTTGTTGGTTTAAAACAGTCATTTCTTATTTCTCATTTCGAAATTATTTATTAAAAGATATATTTGCTTATCCGTCAACCTGTTTTTTATTTGGACGCCTCATATGGTCCTTGTTGGTGTCTAGCAACGCCCTGTGTGGCGACAAGATGCATTAAATATACCTAATAAGTGACCTTTTGGCTGCTGGCTTCAAAATGAATAAGAGGAAACCGTGCCTCACATGCTTACACATGTTGAGTGTTTCCTGCTTGAACAGCTGAGTTTACCCTCCTTCGGGATCACGGAACTCTTGATGATTTTACGTTGTGCTCATGACACAGGAGTGCGTGACACATTGTGTATGTTGGTCCAGTCATCCACACGTGGCCACAAACAACTGCCACGTGTGAGAAACCCAGAATTTAAGTCTATTGTTATGGCTGCTGAAATATGTATTATTTATGTGGGCTTTTAACTATAGCTGGGTATTTATGGTGTTAGTGCGCCCCTTGTTGGAAGCTATGGAAACTACACTTCCGTAGCCTTTCAATGTGAAGGAAATAATGACCATCCCTACAATATTTGAAGGGGTTTTGTCCAATTTGATATTGAAGTATTTGTCAGCATCATATCTGTCCATACATTTTACATGTTGTGAAATATTGTAACTAGTTAGCGCTTCTGCCTTACAGTTGAGAGATTCTGGGTTCAAACGTCGATAAATTTTCAGGGTTCTAAAGATGCTTTTACATTGGTTGAATCAGTGGTTCCCAACCTTTATTGAACTGAGGTCTTTTTTTCCCATATAGTTCAATGAACTCTACAGGGAAAAAAATACATAATATTTAAAACAAACAAAACAAAACTCACTATTAGTTTAATAAACACATGACTGCAGCTGAATAGTTGTCCCAAGGAGAACACTTGTCTTCTTTTTTTTTCTTCAAACAACACTTACACTGTATTTTCATTGATTTAACACCCGTTATCAGGGTACTCTTGTTACAGTGTGGTATAGCAGAATTTCCCCATCCTTCACTTGTTAAAACTACAGGTACTCTAATTTGTAACTTCTAAGAGTTCTATTGTAAAAAAATCTAAATATGCAATGCACATTGTGAATGTATGGCCAATTCAAACGTAAATATTTTACATATAAACCAAAAATAATTTTCTCTTACAATATATATTTGTCAAAGCAATAAATATATCAGTGTGCATAATTGTACTTGTTTTGTAAACGCCTCGGACTGTTTCACACTTATTTTCCACATCAGTAGAAATGTTCACTTTAGTAAGATACAAATTAACTAAACTAACTAACTAACTAAATAATTCACCTATTTGCTAATGTAATGAAAATGCTTACGTAATACTGTACCTGGAGACTGCAGCCAACAAAGCAGTTTTCAGTTAACAGTCAAAACAAAGTTGATTTTAATGACTAATTCAGAATATGAATAATTCAGTCAATCGATGCGTGGAGAAGAGAGGTACCAAAATAGGCTTTATTTAAGAACATTGTCAAAACATTTTTTTTTTTGCATATAAACCCTTTAAAAACAAGGAGAGACAATTTAGGAGAATTTCACAGATTGTACAAAATATCATTGAGAAGAAAAAAAGAAATCGTGTTGAGTGATCTATACCCTCATTTGCATGGTTATTTGCAGCCGCCACCACAGCAAGTGGAGGACGAGTCACATAAACAGCACATTAGCGCATGTCTCTCTGAACACAAGTAGTGTCTTTCTCTCTGCTCACGTCGACGCTGATGCACCACAGCGTGACTGACCACCATTGTGAAACCTGGCCAACTCGCATTTTACTTAGACAAAGCCAAGTAGAAAAAGTCAAACTAACCCCTGCACAACCACTACTAATTAACTGCATTATACAACAACAAAAAAGAGAAAGTATGATAGTGTTATTACAAGCTTTAGTTTGTTTGGCAAAGTCAGACTGTGTGCAGTTTGTATGCAATATCACAATGTCCTGACTGTTGAACAGTTGTGTAACCTTTACGCTTATTTTCTCATATCACAGTCCCGAAACTTTCTTGTGATCCTACAACAGTAAACTTGAGCGCAACCCCAAGAGACCTTGAAAGGGATTTGCATTCGAATCCAGTATCAACGTTAGGAAAAAGTCCTTGTGAGCATCTAACTGTAATTTTCCTGAGATATCCTCAATAAGCTCAAAACAGAAAACGTTGGCAGATATGAGCAGGCACTACTTTCATCATCAGCACCAGGCCACAAGACAAACGGGCAGACCAAATAAGGACAGGAAGCTCTTCCGCTGGAACGTTGTTTACGTTCTCATTAGCATTTTCAAGTCGGCTTTCTTTTAGCAGCTGGCGAACGACGCCACAGTGCACTGTTTGACCCACAACTAAGAAATTCCCCACTAGACATTAAAAGAAATAAAGAAATGCCTCATCTGTCGTTGACTGATCTTCCCTCATACAAAACACAAATACCCTCTTGTTTCTAATTAGTGTCACCCGCTGCATTCCAGTCCAGATAGGCCGTCAACAATCATCTTTGCATACAAGGAGGACAGCAAAAAAAAAAGGAGAAAAAAAAGTTAAGCAAGCGACTCCTTGCTGTTGCCTTACAGGCGAATAAGCTTTACGCAGGCTTTTCATTCTTATGCTTAAAACACCCCCCCACCCAAAAAAATAATTCCCTTTTATTACCTTCTTCCTTCAGCTTTTTAATCACCTCAAATCCCCCCAATCTATTTTAGCTGTTTAAGACTCAATGCGAACGGCACTTTTAAGATTTCAGCTAGTCTTGCTCAGCGGGTGCCTTGTGACTGCTTTTGGCTTTGGGTGAGCCGAGGTTTCCCTCCACGAACATGTTGGGGATGTCTTGACCGAAGTAGATCTTGCTATTACTCGCTATGGCCTGGTATTTCATCAGCTCCATGTACTCAGGCGTCAACTTCAGCTGCAAGACAGAGCATATGTGATGGTTAAGCCACTTCAAAACTAGGGCTGCTCGATTATGAAGAAAATATTCAGCACGATTAAGTTGGTAATAATTTAAATCACGATTAGGACAATCATTTGTTTTTTTTGGTACAAAAGAAGAAAATGTTTAAACATGTAAAAAATTTAAAGACAAATACATTTCTTTATAACACTATAATTATACAAGTTCCTTTTGGACCAAACAACATTTATTAAATTAGTCATTTTTAAATAAAAAAGGTGCAAATATATAAATTTAGACAACTAAAAATTTGTATTAATAATCTTTTATTTTTGTTTAAGATTAATGCCGATTTTGTAATGGTGGAGTGTAATAATTAAAATTGTAATTGAATTTCGATTAATTGCACAGCTCTACACATAACCACATTTTCACTACTGAGGTGACTGCAACAGTAAAACCACTAATTAATTCAACTAAAGCAGAAAAAAACGACAGAAAAATGAAACATGATGATCTTAGAATTCTTTCAGCTCAAAGTGTTTAAAGTGTGTATGGGTATTTGCCAAATTCAGCATGGATAGGCTCATTTACTACACTAATAAATAAAATAAATGATTTCCTTTACAGTTAAGAACAAATGATTCCAAATCACTGATTTCAATGGGAATGTGAGGTTGCTGCCAGAAAAGGGGCTGCCAATAATTGTATTACAATACTATTGCGTGTGCAGGGTTTTTCCTGTCTGCGGCCACCTCCACCTAATTTGCTTGCCACCACCAGCCTGATATCGCTTAACACAGAGCTCCAGCTGTGTTGATTGAGCTCGGCAGCAACGCATTTTAACTGCAGTTGCAGTGTTGCGCCATTATGGAGGCGCTAACCGCAGTGCACCGGAAAGTGACTGGTACTGGCAATACCTGGTATCAGTAGTCACCCATAATAGTCAGGATGATACCACGTCTGCCTCATTTTGAGCCAAGAAAAACCCTGAGTTTGTGTATACAATATCTAATTGTACCCGATTTGCTTCAGCAAACTTGGCAGCGGTGTAGTATTCTGCATCTGCCCTGGCCTTCTCCCTGGCCAGAAAGGCGGCATCTGAATGAGACATATGACACGATAGAATACAGAAATATAATAAATATCCGTCCCAAGAGATGAACAGGAAGTACTGTACGCGATGAAATATGATAGCTGACCCTCAATTTCTGAGATCCTCTTCTCTGTCTCTTTCTCCATCACTTTCTGCTGAAACTGGATCTCAGCTACTTGAGCCACTTTTTGAGCCTCTACACACATACACAAAACACAGCAGGTGGGCTCTATGGTGAGCAGAATGGAAGAGCGTGAAAAGGAAACCACCAACAAAACCACATTTACCGATAATCGCTTTCTTCCTCTCAGTCTCTGCCTCCTTTTCCACCACCTTCTGAGTCTGAGCGGTAATTAGGAGACGTGTCTTCTCTGCTTCCCTGCGTGCACAGTTTCACACATACTGCACAGTTGCCTTCATGCTGTTGAACTCACTTGAACCAAGCAGGTCATTGGCAAGCAATGAATGACACACAGCAACTTGGGGTCAAACTCACATCAGTTCAAAGTTCCTCCTGATAGACTCGGGAATCTTTGGCTTGGTTACGCGGACAGCCTGCATCCGGTTTAAGAGCGAGGAGAAAGGTCGTTGAAATAATCACAATTTTACACACTGTGTGATGATTGTCATGTTGAATGTTTAAGGCCAGTGTGAGGGACTAATACAAATCATGTTTGATTGTCACTAATGACCATAATGTCAAGAAAAGAGGAAAGAAAATAAATGTGTACAGATAGACAGGAATATAGACATACTGATGATACTGGATACACTGGTTCATTTTTGAATGCAAAAAAAAAAAAAATCACAGAAGAAAAGTTAATGAAGCATATTTTTTGTCCTCGACTTGAATTGCATCCTTCTCTAGATAAGCCAAAAATGATTCTTGAGTTGAATTGAACCATATAAAGTGATTACTATTCACACACAGTAAAAAAGGGAAACTTGACTGGTTTGAATTTAGTCTTGGTCTTGCGCCGCCACACAAACATGCTTTCAAATTGTATTGACTGCAATAACCAAGTGACTTTTGTACAAAAGGTACCTGTATGGTAAGTCCAGGGGCCATCACATTAAGCTCTTTCTGCAAGGCAATCTTGAGGTTTTCATCAATTATATCTGTAAACCAAAAACACCATATTTTATCTACTGCACATTCAATATTGAATAATTCCATATTTAGCTCGAGACAAACCAAAGAGCTCTATGTAGACCTCCTGCAGTGTGTGCACACTGCAGAACTGGTTTAATTCGTGGTGAATCTTGTTGAAAATGAGAGTTTTGTCATAGTCGGCCGTGTAGTTCCTCACTATGTCCACCACTAGAAACACATCAGGAAGGCAAACAGTGAGACTATTTTGACAGCTCTGCATGAAAATAAAGGAACTTTTGCAATTGATTGTTGATTCTGAACATTTTGTACCTGCTGAAGAGACCAGCATGTTGACAACCTCTATTCTGTCAAAATAGATCATCACGCCGCCACTATCAAGGACATACAAAATGTGTCAATATCTTTCAACTACAAAAGGAGTACTGGGGCCATTAAAAAAAAAAAAAAACAATGTAAAATGTGGAGGAAAGATACAAGAGCAAGGCTTTATTTTGTGAGCAGCACAAGTCTGGTGCGAAGCGTGGACTAAATGTGCGCAGGGGGTAGGTCAAAACAAAGTCTTGTTTTGGTATTTTCGCAGACACCTGCAGCTTGCCGCAGTTTAAATCAGACTTTTGCACTGTTGTAAAAGTGAACACAACCAACTTGATTCGGCATTAATATTAGCGGCTCCTCTCATTCCCTTCAAAATGGGCACGCCCCTTAACATGGTGGAAGGAGAAATTGATTTGCTAGAGTCCATGCTGGAAGAACTAGAAGCAGATCTTTACAGGAGGAGAATTATGTAAAGTTAGCCCGGCTGATCTTTGAAGTGGGCCCTTGGGGACTACCTTCCAGCCTCACGTACATGTTCATTATTTTTTATAATACTTGTTACTTCACTAATTTATTCTCATAGTTTTTTTTTAACATTATTCTATAGCCATTTTTTTTTTCAGTTGCATGTAATGTATTGAGGAAAAAAATATTGGTTTTTTTGGTACCTTGTTCCACAAGGAACATTCTTGATCTCATCAGTCTGGAGTGTAGTCTGAAATCCAAAAATAAAAAATAAAATAAAATAATGACCATAATAGTATAGACAACAAAACAATGAAAATGTGTTTTTTCACGTCATGTTAAATGTACATTAAGATGAGAGAAAACTCTTCGCATACGCATTTCATAGGTTCCTCTTTTGTTTGTATGTATGATGAAACACGCTGTTGACTCCAACTTCCTCTTTCTTATGAGAAGGATGCCAGAAGACATTACCTGCACTGATCTGTAGGTAGTAATGAAAGGCAGCATGATATGATATCCAGGACCATTGGGACCCGTCAGCAAAGCTCCACCTCTAAAAGAGGTTAAAAAAACAAACAAAAACATGTGGAATGATTTCATAATAGCTGATTAACTTGATTACAGTGTAGGAGGGTGGAGAAAGGGAAATTGCCTAGAGGGCACAAAGTTAAAAACTAAGTTCAATTTGGATGCCATACAGTGGAAACTCAAAAGTGGATCATAAATCTTTCTGTTATGTCAGTTACCTGTTTGGAAAAGTTTGTGAATGACTACTTTAGTGGTTGCACTGTATGCAGACAATAATGTATAAGCAATTCATGAGCTTTATCACACAGTAAGGAACTTACTCTAAAGGGTCAGTGTTAACAATTACCTGTAGTAGACAGCAAGGTGCCCTTCCTCTATTTTGTGAATGGAGGAGTGCAGCAGGACAGCCATCACTCCTGCTATCGCTGCAAACACAGCCCCAACATGCGGCATCATCCTCACTGGCTCTCACCTGCAGACAGACGGCCATTATTTAAACATTCTAGAATGTTTACACAGGTACAGTAAATGGCATGGAGTTGCTCTGCTGCCTTTTTATTGCAAGCAATTAAAATGAGTGTAGTCAAACAGGATTCGTGTGGAATAAAAGTTATTGTGAGTACAGAGTAATTCACCATTTGAAATGAGCGAAATAAAATAGACTGTTCATGTTTTCAGTAAATTGCTTGCTGTCCTATACTTTTCTTTTTATGTATTTGATGGCCAAATAGTATTGGTGTTTGACGGTTCTGTGCTGTAATGTATTTGGTGATCTATTTCACTTCAGGATGTATTTTCTATTGATGATATCTGCTACTGCAGTGATTCCCAACCACGCCATGTGTGTGACAGGAAATAATCTAAATTCATTTAATTGTGTCCGATTCCAAAATGTATAATTTAAGATCTCTCTGTACTTACCCCCTCTAAGTGTTTCAGCTCGTGTTCAGCTAAACAGACCCAGATTTCACACTGTGCAAGTAAATTGGTGGTGGTGTGCAGTGAGATTTTTGTAATGTAAGCATGTGGCTTAAGATCAATAAAAGATGTCGTCAACTGTATGTCATTATTTGTTTATCTCTTGATTGCGGTTTCCTTCTTGGCTGGACTGTATTTTATTGCATTGTATTATTATTGTATTTATTTTATTGTCTCCTTGTTTTGCTATTTGTTCTTTTTGCCATTCACTTCGATGTTTCTCATATGAAACGAGATGATACATCTCGAGGGGTTAATAAACAAATGGCACAAAATGTTATGCATTCCACATTCTGTAACAATCCCATTTAATGTTTTAAGGGGGGGATTCAGCTATTCCACATTGACGAGGAAAATATGTGCACAGCAAAAATGGTATGCGTTTAGTTATTTGGAATAGCAGGACGTATTCCCTCGTTGCAAGAATTTGACTAAATTAAATAAACTAAGCACATCCATGTCAGTCATGTCCACAGCCACAGAATATTTTCACTTTAAATGCGTTAACCGCAACAGAGCTAATAACATTGAGAACGTCCACACAACTGTCGCGGCGGTTAATTTTACAGTGACAGGTGACAATTACTATACAGCTAACAAGCACAAGTACACCGATTGTCACAAAGACAAAATGTATTCCGCTGAACAAACATCAACAAGAAGCATTCGTCGTGACCATGGCTTAACATTTCCGACGATGTTTGTTAGCCACAGTTAGCCGTGTAGCTATGGTTTATATCAGGGGCGGATTCCGTATTGAGGCAGCTCTAACATGCTGTGTGCTAACTCTTTGGACTAGTAACCTACGCAAGCCACCTAGCAAGGCGTAGCATGCTTTGGAATACAACAACAAAATGCGTAACATAATGCAAATGCCGAGTTGAATAATGAATTGTAGTCAAACGAAATTACCACGCTCTCGAACAGTCACCTCTCCTGTGTTCATTCAAAGGTTCATCCCCCTGGCCTCAACCACCTCCCACAGCTTTGGTTTTGACTCGTTACTGTGCCGCATTCACCGGCTGTCGGAATAATTTTCGCTTCAGGAAGTGGAATGTCTAGCTACTAACAGTACAGTTGTTCTGCATCTGAAATAAAACTTTACACCAAAAAAAGTGACAAATGTTTATATATATATAAATAATGATTCAAATAAATTGTATGTCACGTAAAACTTAAACTTAAATTAAAATTGTATCTTAATGAACATACAGTACACTTCTTGTTTGGACTCCTTAAATGCTGCATTCAGGGACCATGGTATTTTCCCCCGACTTATGGATTTCACTGGTGTCCGGCCGAAACCATGAACATTACATCATCAAAGACAGCAAGCCATTTTCAACACTTTAAAATTGGAAAAAAATAAATAAATAAACACACACGTGGACTGAGCAACAGCATAGAATTTTGAAAAAAAAAATACACACACACAAAAACAATGCCAGCAATTTGCAATGTGAACTCCAAAAAGAATGGCCACAACATAACACAACCAGCTCTAAAGTCATGTTTACTAGTAATTAAAAATAATTAATACATCAATACAAGAGCTGGAAAAAAAAGAAGATAATAATGCTGACGCTAAAGAGTGGATTCATTTACAGTGACATTGTTTATTAATGTTGAATTCCAATGTGTCATACTGTACGGAGTGTCGACTTCTTTGCCTTTCTTGTCTAGCAAAATAGGGTAATCTAAATATTACAAACACCTCTAAATAAGATTCAGTGCAGTTCTACACTTCGGTACAACAAAGCAACTCTTTCTTAACAAATACATCTGGGACAGTTCCAATTAAAGCTGAGCACACTAGGAACCAACAGATTGAATACAAATTGTCTTCAGACAGGCTAATTATTGTATGATTTGCTTAAAATTATACTTTAACTACAGTTATTGTTAAATTCACATGATTCTTATTCCACTCCTCCTAAGGTTGGGTTCTGGGTTTTAATTTTAATTTAGGTCTCTCCTGTGTGGAATTTGCAAACTTTGCATATTTTCCCCTGTGCTTGCTCCACATTCTAAACACATGCATGTTAAATTCAGTGGAGTTTTTTTTTTTTTTTTTTTTACTCCAATGACATTATGTAGTGAGGTGAAGAAAATACATCAATTTGTGCCAAATTAAAAAGTGACGGGTTTTTTTTGGGGGGGGGGGGTAGAGAGACAGAGAGGGGGGGGCAGAGAGAGAGACAAAGACAAAGAGAGGCTGTAGATATATTATAGATACGATGTGTCACAACTACCTTCCTTTCATTAGTTATCACTTCAACATTTGCTGTGGTAACCCACAAAAGTTAACGATATTCACCAAGGGGGAGTGAGTGCGATGGGGTATTTTCAATTATGTTTTTTGCAGAGTAAACTAGTTGACTCAACTTATCTTCTACTCCTAGTCATACAACAATCACAACATCGCTACAATGATCTTATCATTGTCGAAATATCACAATATTGTATTGTGTGACAAAGTGGTTTCCTTAACCCCTGGGCGTTATTTGACCATTTTTTGTTTATTTGTTGGTTCTAACCAAGCCATTTCAAAATAAAATAACGCCCAGGGGTTAAGTTAACCATATGTTGTGTGTGGAGTATGCTGTGTAAGTGGATTTGGCACACAATAACATTGTAACCAGTGTATCATTTTCTTGGCAATACGTCACTCTGAGATCAGTTTTACTAGTAAAATAAATAAATTTTGGCTTACTGGCTATATGCAACACACTTAAAACCAAACCAAATACAATATAGGATTATATCACTAGGCTTTAACATAAAGTCTGTGCCTATTACATCACTCTGTGTAAGGCAAATAAAAAAAAAACATAAAAAAAATTCAGGCAGCATAACATGTTGTAAGGCACAAATAATGTATCTTTGACTTATTGAGTTTTTGGTTGGCTGCTCAAAGCCTTTTGGTTGGGTTTGGCTGTGCCATTAGGGATCCAACTCCAATCTTGATCCTGAAGAAAGAGCAAAGAGATAACATGTCATTACAAGTCAGGAAATGAATTGTTGCAATCTTGTTTTGAGAGTAAGATGGGACTGGGAGAGTTGTTCCTGATACATCATCAAAATCTTTTCACTATTTTTTGTATGTTAACACATAGCTTCAGGGTTTCTAAATTGAGGATTTTAAAAGGTTTACTTCAACTCAAAACTGCTAAAATGCAGTGAAACATTTGGGTAATTGACCCTTGACTTGACTGAACTTCAATGAAAGAATCACAGGGGAAAACACGCCACCATGTGGCAGAAATGTACAAAATACATTATTCATGAATTTTCGTCATGACTAAGCAGTGACACCTTTAAGAGAGTAACAGTGTTGATCATATTTGACCTTAATTAAATTCAGCTTGAAAAATAAACCCTTAAGTGTTTGTGTAACTTAATATAATAATAATTCAGACACGAAGACGATTGATTTGTGATGTGTCAATGACGTGATGTCATCTTTAATTGACGTCTCCATGAAATCAAGGAGTGGATGTCTCATTTTACCCATTATTTGTCCCTTCTCGCACCGCTTTTGTTCTTGACGTGATCTTTGACAGGAGCTAACTTGCTAAAGAGCGCAGATCACAAAACAAACAAAGGATTTAGAATTAAGATTTTGTCACACTTGCTCGCTCCACTCGTAACACTACATTGACTAAATGGGAGGAGTTGCAATGCAGGTACAGTAATTTGTCTGTGTGCCTCTTGTATTTAGACCTTTACAATTATAATGACCAGATAAAAACACTCTGCATCACGTACCATCATACTTTGCTCCCTCTCATGGCTGGCATCTTGCAGAAGAGAAGTGAGCTTACTTAGATAATGCCAGTTGTCATCCAATAATTGAGAAACCGTTTCACTGCAAAAGAAAAAAAATGGTTGTTAGGTTAACTTTAAGTCATGAGTTTGTACAAATCATCTTTTAGACTATTTGGTAATATAAAGCTTTGTAATTCAAACATTACCCATCAGTGGATGGCTGAACACAAATCTGTGAATCATTCTGGGCCTTAAGACACAAACACGCAGAGTTTCAACTACAGCATTAGTGGCTTTTAGTTTATTCTTCAATCTCCTAAATATCATGGCTACTGAATATTCTTTTCATACTCTTTATTTACTTAATATTATTACTCACACATGCGATCTTAAGAAGGTACCAGAACTCTTTCTGCCGCTTTGTTTGCATCTGCATTACGGTTGCCTCTGCCGTCTTTATGCTCTCAACTGCCTTCTCCAGCTTTGGGAACAAATCAACGATGCGTTGCTTACACACCAGAATTGTACTGGAGGGTGAGACAGACGTGGTTAAGTAGAATGACACACCAGTCCTGCTGCACTTTGCTCAGTTGCTTGTGAATGAATTACCTAAGATGAGTGTACAAGTCTTTCAGCACTCGGTCCTGGTTCTGAACCATTTGTAGTATGGCCTTCACCATGCCCGAGCTGTCACTGTAACCATGCGGTAGGTCGGGGCCTGTGCAAAACAATTGTTTTTCACTCACTTTTCTATTATAATAATAAATGTGAATATCTGCACTAACTTTTGCATTTAGCTTTTAGTTGCTTGTAGAGTTCAATAGCTTTTCCCTCACTGTGGAAAAGCACATGAAGATAAATTACTTAATGTACACTACACAGTACCAATATGATTGTTACATTATTACAAATAAACTGACAGCTGTTCCATTAGGTCTCCTTGTCTCCTCAAAAATGGACTCCGCTGCAATTCCACAATTTCAGAATGAAGCGCAACAATTTCTTCATCCAGATATCCCACATCAGCAACCTACAACAGAAAATATTTGTTAAATGTGTGAATTCTTAAATGGAAGTACAGCATGTCTGCATATATGACATTTTGTCCTACCTTTGTAAAGCTATCGGCCTTCGCTTCATTTTCATGCCACGTCCTAAGCATCTTCTCTGAAGCTTCGCATAAATACACAAAAGCGCATCATTTGCTTTAGTAATAGTTTTAAACACAGTGACTGTAAAAAGTGTAAACACCCTTGTTCAAAAATTTGATGTTTTTGTGATATAAAAAAAAAAACAGCGCAAGACAAATCATAAAAAAAAAAAATAATATTCCATCATTTAAGTGACCTCAATTTAATATTTTGTCATCTTTTCAAGAGGGTAAAAACAAAAAAACCCACAAATATTCTGGTAGGCACAAGTGTGCACACCCTCTTTTACCTGGGATGTGGCTGCTTTAAAAATTTACCAAGCAATACCAATACATGGTAAATGGATTGATTGCACTTATAGGTTAAATAGGCATCAGCACACAACTGCCACCGTTTAAAGTGGTTCTTCTGATTAACTGCAAATTAATGTCAGCCATTCCAATAGACTTTTACTGACATTTTTTTCTGTGCTCTATAGCGGAAGTCTAAAGGATTTGTACTAATGCTGACTACTATTCTTCATAATATATATAATTTTTACCTTGTCTATGGTTTCAGTTCCAGCTGAATAAAAAGATCATCAAAGTCTGATGTGTTAATCCGGAACATATATATCCAAGTAATAGAAGGGTGTGTACACTTCTGCAACCACATTAAGCCAGTTGTTTGTTTTTACTTTCCCCCTTTCAAAAACACCTTATTGTTTTTAAAATTGTACATATTTTAGGTCACATTAATGGTGGAAAGGGTTTTGAAATGATTTATCTTGGTCTCCTTTTTTACATCACAAAAACCCGGCATTTGAACAGGGGTGTGTAAACTTTCTCTATCAACTGCATGTGCATGGATGGATGCGCGAATGGAAAAGACAGGCCAAAGAAGAGACACTCACAGATGCCTGTGTGCCTCTGCTTGGTATATTGCTCCAAGTCATGCTGGATGCTGGTTTTGAAGAACGCCAGCTTGGCTTGCAGCTGCTGTGACTGCGAGAAGAGCACGTTCTTGTAGCGTGTTAAGTTGGTGTTGTAACGTAGCAGACTCAGCCTACGTGCAAACAAAGGAAAGGAATGCATTTTAGGAGCGGGTTACAACAAATTACAATACATACAGTGCATACATTGGAAACAGTATTTGGATTGTGACCTGCATTTCTGGGTAAAGTACGACTTTAAAGTTCCACAAACAATTTCAAGCATGATATCCCACAAGAACATAGCAAACCTCAGTGAGTATCAATGGATTAAGTCCGGGATTGTGTTTTGCTTTTCCTTTGGATTTTTTGCAACATTTTCTCTAAAAGCGGACTCTCATTCAAAGCGGTATTGCTGACAATGGTAACAGTGATGAGGTTATTTTTATCCTTGTACTCAACTGTAAGTCAATAAAAATAAGTGAGAGGTATGAGGCACAACTACACTTTTGCATTTGCATTGTCAAGGTAAGACTATTTAAACTACAAAAATCCACACGAGTCGACCGTGCCAGTTTTCCGCCCCTGTGAAAAATGTCAGTGGTTTTTACTTTAAAAGTTTACCGGCCCTCAGCTGTTTTTAGACACGTCATACCAGGAAGCGGTGACAGCTCTGACGAAGGCTGAAACGTCAGATGCAACTTTTAGGGTGTATTCAGACCTGCACTGTTTGGTCCGCTTCAAACGGACCAGAGTTCGTTTCCCACGCTGATCCGGACCTTTTGTGCAGGTCTGAATACACACAAACGAATCCTGGTGCGGACCAAACAAGCGGACGAGACCCACTTTTTGAGGTGGTCTCGGCCCGCTTCCAAACGCACTTGGTGCGGTTCGCTTCGCAGTCTTAATACAAAACACGGCTGATCCACTCCAACTGCAGGACATATGTGCCTTTTTGGGCTTAACAAGACACTGTAGCCAAGCATCGCCATGGGGGGATTATTGCCCAGTAGTGAATATTGTGCTAAATTCATTCATAATCATCTGTATTCTGTTTAGCCACGCTGCTGTCAGCATGTTGTGGTGGGGGCGAGGCACACGTAACGCATCTGCTCCTGCGGTTACTGCACGCAATCTACGACCCGTTCCAAAATTAGAAACAGCGTCCCAGAACCTCCGTTAAATGAGCTGCCCTTGACGATCGCAAATATATTGCATCTAATAACGCCACAAATATGCAGGGCAGTAATGCAGCATGTCGGAATTTCATGTTTTCCTCTATTTCCGAGTTTAGTTATGCGTTCAGCCCTCGTCATTTTTGTCCAATGGGAGCACAGACTGTCACGCGGGTCGAAGTGATTGCGCAATATAGTCCACTTGCAAAAAGCACAGTGTGAATATGAACCACACCAAACGAAAAAAATCAATTCCGCTTTTGGTCCGGACCAAACAAGCGGATTAAATGACTTTTTTGGTCTGAATACACCCTTAGCCAGGTAAGAGAACTTCTCTTTACCTGAAAAATATTTGCTTGGACACAAAAAAAAAAAATCTGAAACTTATCTTAAAAGACATGATGAATGTCAGAGATCTAAGACTAAAGAGTTTTAATGTTTTTACATTTTCATGGACGTTTGTATGATGATGACAGTTTGACCCTGAAACTAATTACTGGACTTCCTATTATTATTTCCTTTGGGGAAAGTTTAAATGGCTATGGATTTATCCATCCATCAATGTTGTTGTTGCCCCAACTGGTTATCACTTTTCTGAAGGAGCACTCAAATTGCAGTTCCATAAATGTACTTACATAGCAGCTCTTTGCCCTTGGTACAGGCGGGTATAGTCCTCTTTTAGTCCACAAATATAGCTGACTGCTTCTCCCCATACCTTCCTCAATGCTGCCAGCGGAAGCTGCGTTTTCGTCTCTCTGACTGTGGAAACAAACATTTGTTCCCAACACTTAAAATGACTTAGTTTTGATGGGAGCCAAGCCCTACAAGAGCATATTCAACAAGTTCGACTTGAATCAAAGAAAGAGGCAAGAGGAAGATTTGGATCCTATTTTAAAGTGAAAATTTGTACCTATAAAGTTGACACTCTCAGGCAGGGGTCTGGCTGTGAGGGGTCCTGAGTACTTGGATAGGCTCTTATCAAACAAGAAGACAATGAAGATGTCCCAGCCTCGCTGATAGAATAGAACAAAAATTAAGGCACACATATTGCAAAGGTAATGCTACCAGTTAAGACAAAGTGGCTGCAAGGTAGTTCATTTAATACAAATGTACTTCTGTGTAGGCATCGCATACCAAACCATCCGGTAGGCAGTGCGCAGGAGGTCGGCGTGGGTCAAGGGTGATTCCCGTCTCTAACAACAGTTCTTGATTCAGAGGAGAGATGTACGTCTGTGTGTGCGTCTCCAGACGAATCTGCAAGGAGTGTAAGCTCTCTTCGGATTCCAGGATCAAAGAGTGCATCTGGGCTGACGTCATGTCCAACACATGGATCACCTGAGCACCATATTTAAATTTATGACAGAGCTGTTACTTGCAGTCTGTGCCCGTGTACTTAAAGGTAGTTGCTAATGAATGGACATTAAAGTGTTTGTTTTTATTGACCTTCATCTTGAGAATATTCTGGAGAGCCTTGTAACAGTTTGCCTTATTCGTAACAGGATCCAACCCTCCGCCCCGAGCTGCTGGGTCCCACAGTAACAACATCTGCAGCAAATTCTCAACTGGCGCCAGCAGCGGCCTTCACATGAACACATGCAAAGATTTTAAATGAGCAGAAAATTAGATGCTTGATTTATAGCGTAATAATTGTTGTTTTTGTCTCTACCTGCTAAGGTTGTTGGGATATGGAAGCTGTGTTGAAAATCGAACTTCCCCGTTCATGTCCTCCACTGCCATGATGTCCTTGGCCCCTTTATTCTTAACTTGGCTTGTCCTAATAAAAAGGCACACATATTACACATACAGCAAATGTTGTAAACATTCATTATCATTCCAAGCTGAGTGCATACACCATTTGCAGTCAAATTCAAGCACTTTCTAACACAGTCAGTCTTGACCATCTTTTATTATCGCACAGGAAGAAAAGAGTTTAGTTTTCACAAGCATATTTTATTGTATTTGTTTATCTTAGGAAATTTGGTGGAAAAGATTGGTTTATATTTAAAGGATTGGCCGATCACCTATCCCCCAAAACTAAGAAAATCGGGGCCGAAAAATCGGCCGGCCGATCGATTGGTGAACCCCTTTAGACACACAATGAAAACAATTCAGTCGGAAAGGTAAGCTCTGAAGGAAGTGTATCCACTACGTAAAAATTTTGAAATCACAACAAAATGCAAGCTATTTCCAGGACCCATGGGAACCCTGTGTGAAGCTAAATACAGCTCTGGAAGAAAATAGGAGACCCCATCTTTTTAGTTTTATTCTATAAACTACTGACAACATAACTTCCAATTTCCAAATATAAATATTGTCATTGGCATTTATTTGCAGAAAATGGTCAAAACACAAAAATGGGCACATTTTTTGGCCTTTTTTTTTTCCACGGCTGTACCTTATATAAATATATATATATATATATACATACAGTGCAAAAATAATTATGAAGCAAACTCACCACTGTACTGGCTGCATATGGTGTAGAAATGGGCGAAAGCCACACGTGCATTCAAAAATCACTGTTCCAAAACTCCAGTAGTCCACAGTTACCGTGTAAGGTTTACTCTCAAACAGCTCTGGAGCCTGGAACATGCAACATAACACTTCACAAACGGTTTTAATTTGAAAAGGAAAAAGTCACGTTACACTGCACAGTAACATACAAGTTGTAGACTTACAAGATACTGGAGAGTTCCGACGAATGACGTACAGACACTGCCTTGGTCAAGATCTTTAGCATAACCGAGATCTATAATTTTATGGACAAGCTAAAGTAAAATGAAAGTGAGAGCATGGACAAGAAACCAGTAGTTAGAACAGTACAGATGGCGCTTTTGTATACATGCAAGATAACGGGTTACCTTGCCATTGATCTCTTGCAGAACTATATTCTCTGGCTTTAGGTCTCTGTGTATAATTTTATTTTCATGAAGGTACTCGATACCGCATCCTGTCAAAAAGTCAAAAAGCATTAAACTGCTTCATCACATTGGGACTTTTGAAGCAAAAAAATCTTACCGATGTCACGGAGCAGGGCGAGCACTTCACTCTCCTTCAACCCACAACAATTTTCTGGTTTACTGAGAACCTAAGCATGTTTTAAGGTAATATATGTGGTGACAAGTCAATGTTTAAAGCCTTGACAAAACACTTAGTTCATAATTACTTTGCGTAGGTCTCCTCCGGAGCAGTACTCCATGGCTAGCAGCGGTAAGTCGTTCAGCGCAATCAAGCTCAATTCTTCAGGAACTTCGCTGGCCTGAACCACATTCACGTGGTTCAACCTGCAATGGATAAATACGGCGGTAAAAATAAATGAGTTTTTCGTACCACAGTTGATTATCCATCCAATATTCACTTCTTCATGATCTGGATCTCTCTGCCCCAGCGTTCCTTGTTCTTGGAGCTCAGTTCGAGGCGGCAGATTTTCACAGCAAACTTCTCCCCCGACTTCTGCTCGACAAATAAAAATAAGAACACATCACTCATGAGCAAAAATAAAGATGCATTCTCATCTCCTTGTTCTGGGAGCCCTTCACATTAATCACTATCCAAGAAGTAGCTCATCAATGGGTTACCAGTTACTTAAAAAATAGAAAACAATATGTTGAATTCAATAGTAGACAATCAAAACACAGTTATGTAAACGGGGATCAAATCTGGGGCCAGTACTTTTCTCCTTTATGTGAATGATATTACAACAATTTCTAAAATTGTTCAAATGTATTTTGCTTTCAGACGACACCACTTTATTTTATGCCGGGAAAAATATATAGAGTATATTACAAGTAATAGAGAAAGAGTTTAAGAATATTATGAAGTGGTTCAACGCCAACAGACTGTCTATAAATATTAGTAAAACCAGATTAATGATTTTCAGTTGTAGAAAATAGAAATATAGATGTTGAAGCAACACTGACTGTGCAAGGTATAGAAATAGAAAGGACTGATGAAATAAAGTTTCTAGGTATTATTATTGATGAACATTTAACATGGAAAATGCATATAGAATATGTCAAATCTAAGGTATTCCAAACCGTAGCCGTGTTACACAAGGTTAAAGAATCATTGAGCAAGAATGCTTTGCTATTGTGATATAATTCAGTGATTATTCCATACCTGAACTATTGCATTGAAGTGTGGTGGTGTGTTGGCAAAACCTACGTACACCGAACCCATCTTTCTTTTACAGAAACGTGCTATTCGAATCGTTTTCGGATGTGGATACAGAGATCACACTAATCCAATACTTATACAACTAAAACCTTTAAAATTGAATGAATTAGTGGAGTTTAACCGCCTTACAATAATGTACAAAGCCCATAAGTTCAGTTTTTTTTGTGTCGATCAGGGGCAGATATTATAAGTTTTACGTCTTTCTGTTCCCTTTAATTTATTTTTTTTAAAGAATGGAATAACAATTTTGCATTAGAAATTGAATTAGAAAATCAAATTAGAATTAGTTCCCAGTTTCCAAAGTTGGCAACCACTGAAATACAGGATCTCAGGATTTATACTGCACTTATTTTCACAGGTAACAGTGAGAACGATGGAATGATACTTCAAGTCAGTTTGTCATCTCCGGCAGCGACTGTACATCATCTCAATTCAGGATGGCAGTAATGTCCATTTGTGTACTCCTGTGTGTAGTGACCATTTGGAAAATGGCACTTACGTGATTCTGGTACAGGTAGACGTGGCCAAAACCTCCCATCCCGAGCCTCTCCTTCATCTCCCATGTTCCACACAGCTGGTTCTGTTTGGTGGAAGCCCGCTCCATTTTCACCTGCTGACGACAGAAAAAGTACATTGCAGAGTTAGTCCTTTACACTTTGACCTCTTGGTATGTTTAAAATGCAGCTGTACATATGTGCAAGCAGCTTATTTCATCAGACAAATATACAACAGACAATGGCAAGCAATTTGTTTCCTCACTGTTGTACTTTTGGCACCCTAATATTGTTGTACATTCATTCAACAGTTTATAGTCACTAACATTTTGGTGTTTTGGGTGAACATTAATTTATGTGATAAACTGCAGGTGACATGATGTATTTTCCTAAACAAACCTAATAACACATCCATCCATTTATACATTATTAATACGTTTCTAGGTACTACAGAACTGACTGTCAGTAGTCAATATAACTTCCTGCTTAAAAAGAGTTCTACTCGCAAATCCGATGCAAATCTTCTTACCTTTGCTATGCCATGACTTGTCGTGACAACATTAGCCGTGCTCAAGTTATTAGCCTTCCAAGTTAGCTAACTAATAATGACGGTTCGTTTTTGTCACTGTTTACGACCAAGATTTAACTTAACAAAGCCGCCAGCTTCCCCGGTCTTTTGCGCTTGTAACTGGAGATATTTGTGGTGTATTTACGCTGTCGTTGAGAGTTAATGGATCCAAAAGGGAGTTCCAAACAAACTGAAAGTAATGTCAACGCTTAAGAACATCTGCGCATGCGTGAGATGATCGCTACAGAAGAAGAAATGAAAAAATGTAAGGGAGTTGTTTTAGGCTTCTTGTAACTTTCTTTGACTAGTGTACAGTACAGGTATTCACTGTTTTTGGAGGCAAGAATGTATTGCAGGCTGCAGCCATATTCTTTTTATCAGTTACCAATGCTGCTCCATGAAAAGTCTCATTCGATATGGTAAGGTTTTAAAAGTGGTCGACAGATGGCGATGTATACTCAGCTTTCGGTCTGTTGGATTGTTTTTGGTGTTTTTTGCCATTTCTATTTTTCCGCTTACCTTTGATGAGGCGTTTGTTCATATTATTATTATTATTATTATTATTATTATTATTATTATTATTATTATTATTATTATTATTATTATTATTATTATTATTATTATTATTTTAAAAAATGCTATTCGGATTTTTCAAAAAGCGTTTCATTTGAAAGATGCGGTAGTGTAGAATGGAATAGGTGCCCAATGCCATTCTGTTTCATCCCAAGTGAAGCAATTAAATGATGATAGTAGAAATGACAGTGTTGGACAGTTTACACCAAATTTATTGGCATTTTCTGCCAATCTGATTTTTTATAATGTGTCTCATTTGAAAGCTGAGGCCTCCGATTGTCAAGTACATGTTGAACAGCAGGCTGTGTATGAGTACCAGTGGGTTTGATCGCACCAGCATTTACAAATTTTTCATTGTAGCTCCGCTTACTGTTTGGCTTTGACATGATAGCGGGGTGTCACACGTGGGGATGTGGATATTTGTGTGATAGTGTTTCAGGCACGGTAGTCCTGTGGTTGGCTACATCTCGAACGTGGTTCTGGATCTTCACCCAGCCTAGATGAACCTGTCATTGGCTTAGAAACTCGATGTGGGGGTATATTTTGAATATTAACCAAACCTTTAGGCAAGTATTGCGTAAATCATTGACTAAAAAAGTTCATCTTGTCTACAAAGCTATATAGTCCTATGTTTTTTTTTCTTTTTTAGGACAGATGAGTGGACTAGTGGTAGAGTGTCCGCCCTGGGACTTAGAGGTTGTGGGTTCAATCTCTGGCCGGTTCATACCAAAGACTATAAAAATGGGACGTATTGCCACCCTGCTTGACACTCCGCATTAAGGGTTGGAATTGGGGGGTTAGATCACCAAATGATTCCCGAGCGCAGCCCCTGCTGCTGCTCACCGCTCCCTCACGGGATGGGTCAAATGCGGAGAATGAATTTCGCCCCATTTAGGTGGGTGTGACAATGAGCCAGAGGTGAAAGGAGAAAAAAAAGAGGCAGTAGCGGCGGGGGCCTACGGGTGTTATACCTTGTGCCTCTCCCTCGCTCCAGGGGTCCTGTCTGCGTGTCTTGGGTTACACAGAGAAGCTGGAAATTTACCAGAAATTTACCAGCTTAGTTGGACTCATCAGGTTGAATTTGGATCCCATGTTAGACGAGATTCTAAGGTCAAAATTCAATTAATGCAAACACGTGCAGTTGGACACATAAAAAAAAATGTTACCTAGCGCTATCAACTGTTACACGTGCACACAAATGAATAGCTAAGTGAGGAATATGCCACTCTAATGAAAAATCTTTACGATACTTCATAGAGTCAACATTTCAAAAAATGGCAAACATAACATTTTATAATTCATTGTTCTGTTGCAAAATAAGACAATGTCAGTTTTTCTTTTCGTATTAGTCAGTCAGTCTGGATTCCAGAGCTGGGTGGGGGCTGTCTGTGGTGATGAGACTCTTGGTCAAACCTGACCTCCCACATTGGTGTACCCAGGACAATGAAATGGAGTCCCTTTGTCCTTGATGCCGTTGTAAGACTTACAACCGGCAGATAATCGTTACAGAAGAGAAGTGCAGAAATGGACACTTTTATATTGTTTCATTTCATGACTTTTTGCATCATTTGATTTTTCATTTGTTGTTTAACCCTTAGTTGTAAATATAGTCTGAGGCCTGCAAGATGCAGGAACTTAATTTGTGAACCTGTCGAGGAGGGGATCAGCTGACATTTTAAAGAAAAAACAAAAATCACAATTTTGACTGAATGTAGCCTTGAAATTAGAATGACTGTGATAACAACTGAAAACAATAAGAAGTGGATGTTTTCATTCTTGTTCCTGTTTCCCACTTCCTGCCTTTGCCATGATTTGACTGTACACATGTGCCATCGTCATCCCAATAGAGTTGTGATCAGGAAAACGGAAATGTGACTAATAAAGTCGTCATGTATGAGGTAGTGTATTGGAGGGGGATTTCAAAGACAAAATCCCCTATCAAGTACCGAATATTACAAAGTGATAGTACAAACTAAATTTCATCGCATTATTGTATTTTTTTTTCAGTTTGTAAGTGTGCAAATCATTTTTTGGGTAAGCCAATGACAAATAATTCAATCAAAATTTGTTTCTATGCATAATGCGACATATTACCAGTACAATTCAAACAATTAATTGTTAGCACACACCTTTAAATTAAGCATTCAGACTTTTCGAGTTGGCATCTATCAGCATTCATTTTGCACTGTACAGTAATTTTATGTACGACAGTATACTAATACAAAACGTAAACCTAATCTATGAATAGCATTTGTCAATATTTGGCCCATTAAAAACAAATATTGAATGGCACAGTGTCCACATTGTTAAGTTAAGTTTAGTCATGTAGCCTTTTTTGTGTGCCTTAATAGAAAATTGAGTATACTGTGGATTGACATTGTGTTGGTGAGCTCATCTTTTCAAAAACGTGGGTGTCTGTTTTATTACCAATTTTGGATTTACTTCTTCTTTTCGAAATTGGTGATGTCACACGTCATGACCAATTCTTTGCTGCAGCCAAATGTGATGGTCAGCTGTTTCGTGTGACTGATGTTACGTCTGCCTCTCATAAACTCCTCCTCCCAGCTTCTGTATTTTTAAATGGGAGGGATGCAGGGGAGATCATCACTCAAACACACAGCGAGAAACAAGACACGGGGGAGGAAAAACCGGCTTCAGGAAAATAATCTTCACCAGGATCTTTGACACCGTCTTGCAACAGAAAGGTATGCATCTGTTATCAAATTTATTTCCCAATCTAAAACAATTATTATTCCATGTTTACATGTTTATTATTTTGTGTTATACGAAAGTGAAGGGAAAGTATAGTTCTGACCATGCAATCGTGCCTTTCATTACTATCACATTGATGCTGCGTTCTTTTAAGAGAAAATATTTTGACATTGCAAGCTCGTCTGATACTGTCATAGATGAACATACTGTATGCAATCGACAAAGTGTCTACAGTACGGTCGATTGACGCACTTTTTTAATCACATGTATGTCTGTTCTCTTGTGTCGCTTCAGACAATTTCCCTATTAGGGCATTCGGTGTTGATATATTGTAATCTATTCCCCTTTTTCTAGTTTGTGACCAGACCAAAATATCACAAAAGCAGAAGTAAAGATGAATTTCTTAGTCATCCTGGGCATCATTGCAGCTGTCAGTTTTGAAGTTGTAAGTAAGCAAGATTTCATTGAACGTTTGGTAATTGGCCACATATTTTTTTTTAAACACATTTGTGAATCATTCTTTTGCAGGCATTTTCAAAGAGGTGGCGCAAGTGGTCACCAAGGCATACACGCTCGCATCAAGGTGAGCTCATTGCTCTTTACTGTGTGTGTATTTTGGTTTTATTATGTGTGGAGCCATTAGTAATTGTTCATTGTTTTCAAAGATCATGCTTCAGAGGCGTGTTGGTCAGGGGATGGGAGCAGTTACAGGGGAATCATTTCCAAAACAACAAATGGGCGCCATTGTCTTAAATGGAACAGGTTCCAAAACCCCTGGGGCGCCTCATCTGGAATCGGGAATCATAGATACTGCAGGTAGGCTTGAATTCACTTTGCTGAATTAATACCTAATGATACCAGGCCTGAGCTTCTATACTATTTAATTGCAGTGAAACTTAATTTCGAACACAATGCATTAAAAAAAGAATTCAAATTTGAAAACCATGATCATTAAAACTTCTATAAAAGTATGGTAAGTAAATTAAAAAAAGAGGAATGTTAACACTTATTGAAATTAAGGGAGAAGAAACATGACTGATTTTGATGACAAATTACAATTGCATAGTGCAAAGGTGATGACCTTCTTTTCCTCTCATCGAGGCTGCTCACAGTTAAAGGGATACTTGACTAATTGAGATAATATTTTGTCAATAATTAATGCGTTAACTTCATTATTTTTTCATGAACAATTACCGTAATACCTTTAAAGTCTAATTTTGCCACTTAAGGTCGACTGAAAATGACATCTCCTGTGCTGAGGAAACAGACAATAACCAATCACGGCTGTGTTTGGTGTCCAAACACAGAAAACAGGTGAGCCGTGATTGGTTGTTACCCACTTCCACAGCACAGGTGATGTCATCAGCAAGTGGGAAAATGTGTTTTTAAAGGTATTAATTGTACATGAAAAATAATGATGGTATCAAATTAATTCCGGACAAAATATATTTTTTTTACTGTTTAAAATGTCTCATTGAGTAAAATATTTTTAACCAATTCTGGCTTGCTGAACTGAGCTCTTGTGAGGTTTGATGCTTGGTGAGCTGAGGTCTCACTCGATTTGATTTCAAATCGCTGGGAGGCTTTAGAGGAGGGGTCTGCAACCTGCGGATCTGGAGCCACATGTGGCTCTTTAGTCCCTCTCCTGTGGCTCCTTATGGATCTCTAAAAATAATTAGTAGAAATTAATATGCATTTTTTACATATTTATTTAAATTTTTAGATAAAATATTATTTGACTGAATTAACGATTCAGATTTTGGAGGGGGGAAAAGCATGATAAAATATTCAAAAAATGTCAGAGTCCAAATTTGTAAGTTGTCAGAAAATGAGACAAAAGGTAAATGAAAAAGTTTTTTTTAAATACCTGAAAATGTCCAAAAAGAGCAGAACGTTACCATATAATGTACACAAAATTGCCAAAAAGCCAGATAATTTTTTTATTTTTATTAAAAAGGTAGAAAAGAAGATGTTCAAAAAGTGACCATAAAATGGCCCAAAACAAAAGAAGAAAGGCAGAAAATTACTATAAGATACCGTTGGAATAACCCAAAAAGATAGAAAATGAATGTATTATATATATTTGTTTAAGGCAGTAAAGAAAAACGTTCAAAAAGTAACCATAAAATGTCCAAAAACAAAAGGAGAAATCCCCCAAATTACCATAAAATGTCCAAAAATATCTGAAAATGTTCTAGCAAAAAAGCAGAAAGTAAAGTCCAAAAAGGAAGAAGAGAGGCAAAAAATTACCACAACACTTTCATAATGTTTTGAGCATCACAATGTTCATCAGGTTTTGTGTCTCTAGACAGATTTTGTGTTATTTATTTGGCCAAAAATGCTTCTTTTGACAGTAAAGGTTGCTGACCCCTGCTTTAAGAGGCATACTTTTCTGGAATTCCATATTAGGCAATCAAACAGTTTAATTCTTGACATTCTATTTAATTAGGTTATTTCTGTATTTTTTTTCCTGAAGTACATTACTGTAGAGTGCTATGACAAAATTATATGTTGGTGTTTTTTGGGGCGCTGGAACCGATTAATGGCATTTCCATTCATTTCAATAGGGAAATGTTACAGGTGTGGTCACAGAATTGATTTAAACTAGTACATCATCAAGGCACCACTGTAATGTTTAACTTCTAGGAATCCCGACAAGAGTCTGAGGCCATGGTGTCGTGTCAACAGAGGGAAAAGAGTCGTGAGAGAATTCTGTGACATCCCCAAATGTAAGCGATTGATATAGTAAAACTTCCTCTTAAGTTTGATTTGGATTTCCTTATGATGCCATTTTGCCCTCCAGGTTCCACAACAGTAAAGCCTCCTGCTGCTGTGGATACAGGTAATCTAGTTGTCCCACTACCTTGCCACAATAACATACCCTGATGGCACACTGATGATTCCCTTCTTTACCATCCTTGCAGAACTGACGTGTGGTGAGACGTCTGAGCGGAGGATGCACAAAATTGTGGGCGGTTCTTTCGTAGCTGCGCGGTCGCAGCCGTGGGTCGCCGCCATTTTTCATCAGAGGCAAAAGTTCTTTTGCGGCGGCTCGCTTATTGCGCCGTGCTGGGTGCTCACGGCTGCACATTGCTTCCCTGATGGGTGCGGCCAAACACACAGCCATGCTGCTTGTAATCATTTCCTCTGCTAAAATTCTCATAAGATAATAGCCCTGACTCATGTTTAACACTGTGTGTGTGTTGGGTTCAGTGACGCCACCAACCTCCAGCGTTTGTCCGTGTTCCTGGGGAAGAGTGCCATTAACGAAACGGATGACGTCAACGAGCAGAAATTCACTGTGGAAAAATTGATCCTCCACCAAGCCTACAATGAGACCAACTACAACAATGACATAGGTGAGCACAAGCAAGGATTTCAAAAGATATCGCTTTGCACTTTATGAAGACCTTAAGTGGTTTTGTTTGTCTTTTCAGCTCTGTTGAAGATCAGAAGCAGTGATGGGCGATGTGCTGTGCGATCAGAATCTGTTCGCACGGTTTGTCTTCCTCCACCTCGCACTCAGCTTCCTGTTGGCTTTCAGTGTGTCATCGCAGGATTTGGCAGGGAGAAATCTGGTAGGTACAACATAATACCCAACAAACGCTCCAGATAAAAGTACTGGAAGAACCTGGTATTTTTTGTCCTGCAGTAATAGGAAAAGAAAATATTCAGTTAATACAGTGACTCACAGAAATTTTTCAAGCCTAACTTAAGATTTATGTATTTTTTTTACATAACAAATTCCCAGTTACTTTTAAAATTTTTTTTTAGATAATTTTAACACAAAACTATAAAATGAAACTTATTATATGATACCTATTCATTAGTCTAATAAAGTCTATTTATTTGAAATGTATAATCCTCAGGTTTATGTATTTAGCGTTAATAAAGTACAATTACTTTTTTTCTATATGTTTTAGGGATGTCTGCATTCATTTTCATTTCATCCCAAAAACATAAAAATGTGAAAAATTGAAGGGAAAAATGGACATATTTTTCACATAGCAGTATATTTATCATGTATAGGTAACCTGATTATTATGCAATGCGAACAATATACTTTATGTATTTTAAATAAATACTCTCATTATTAATTTAGAGTAATTATACTTTATTCATACGATATTCATAAACCTGAGGATTATGCATTTCAAATAAAAAGCCTTTATTAGACCAATGGATATGTATCATATAAGGTTTATCTGGTGGGTTTGTGTTAAAATTATCTTAAAAAATAAAAAAAAATTAAAAATAAGTAAATGGGAATTTGTCAGGTAAAAAAAATAGCCTACATAAAACTTAAGTTAGGCTTGAAATATTTCTGAGTGTATGTAGTCATTTCAAAATCGTGTTACACCACCTGCGCCACAGCTTAGACCTGTTTTTAGCTGTTCTAAGAGCTAGTTTATTTTCTGTCACCGAATTGTTAATTGTGCCAGGGGCGTAAAAGAAAATGCCCCCGGTCCATCGGAAAGCCCAGCGTGGCGCATCACAGTCTGCCAAATTCCCAAACACAGTAAACTAGACTTGCCTTGCCACAAAAATCAAAACCTCATAGTCTAGTAGAACATGTTAACACACTTTTTCAACACATTATTAAATTTGTATACAGAAAGTTCTATATTGGCAAGTGCTGTGAAAACCTCCAGATGGCAGTAATGCCTAAGGAGTAAAGAAGCCGAATAAACTACATTCATGTAAAAAGCTGTAAAAATCCATGAAACATGATTGCTATAAACTTCAGATTTTCACAGCAGACAAGTAGATGCATTCCACAAAAACATGAACTGCGAGAAAGCGTGAACACTGTAGTTTATAGCAGTCTAGCATGATTCTAACTTGTGTTTTCTGGCGTGTCTGCAGTGGCGTTTCAGTTCTCTCAGTACTTGAAGGAGGCCCGTGTGAACCTTCTTTCCCTGTCTCACTGTAAAAAAGATTCCACGTATGCAAATCTGCTGACTGACAACATGTTCTGTGCTGCGGCACCCGACTGGAGCATGGACGCCTGCAAGGTGAGCAAGCCCGTCCATTTCAAGAACCATCCAGCCATTATGCTAAATTTGGCTGTGTGATCGAAAGCAAGTAGAGGAAAAAAAGAAGTGGTAGCCAGTAACATGTGATTTTTTGACTATAGAAAAGATGATCTGAAACTTTCATGGTATTCATTCACTTCAAGTAGTTACATGGATTGACAATGTGCACATCTTGAACCTGTAAATGCAAAATAAAATCATGCTATTTTGCGCCTCAAAAATGTTTACAACCCTCCTGTTACGTTGCGGGTCAAAACGACAGTTTTTTGTTTTTGTTTTTTAAATATTGCATTGTATTATGTGATATTTTTTATGATTAAACATTTGAATGAGTCACATTGACACATGAACATTGTTGAGAAATAAACACAACAGGAAGGCTACTTTTATTTGATAACTTAATCTGCAAGATGCTTACATTTCTACTGTGGACAGAAAATAAATTATTTGGCATCATTAGATGTGACCACGGCACATCCAAAGTGGATCACATTGCTAGTTGACTTCCAAGTTGTTCTAATTTCAAAACAGTGCAGTATTTCTTAACTACAAATGGAATGTATTCAATCCAGACTCAAACTGTCACTATCATAAAACAATATTTTTGCATATTAAGCTATCATACAAGAATAAAAAAAGTTAACCACTGCACAATTAAACAAACAAACAAACAAAAAACAAAACTAATCACTATGTGACGATGTGTAGAGGGAATTCAATTTTTCATTTCATGTTCTATTCTACTACACAATGGTGTAATTAATCCTTTAGAACACTTAGTAAACTGAACTGAAGTGTCATGACATTAATTTGTTTTAAGCCATATACTTCTCAAGACATCTTTGGATGAACTTTAAAACATTTACAGGTATGTCTTTAGATTTTGCATTTGCCATACTTACGGTTTACTGTCTCTAGAAGGCATTGAAATGCTGTCTGACTATAATGATCATCCTCTTTAAGGGAATGTAGCTCACTGGTAGAGCGCATGCTTTGCATGTATGAGGTCCCGGGTTCAATCCCCAACATCTCCATTTTAGTTTTCTTTAATTGTAAAAGTATGACTATGTGTTTGTCCATTTTCGGTCATTCTTGTCCTCATTACGGTCATAGGTGAGCTTGAAATATATAAATGTTTGTAAAGTTGTAAGGTTTGATACAGCACTTGTGTTGAAACATGGATGGAAGGACGTGACTTCTCTCATTGTGCATGAGGAAACTGACTGACTGACGTTTGTTTTCTCCTCACAGGGCGACTCTGGTGGTCCGCTGGTGTGTGAAGTGTCCGGTCGGCTGTTTCAGTTTGGCATTGTGAGCTGGGGTATTGGCTGTGCTGTGGAGAACAATCCTGGGGTTTACACTCAGCTCACCAAGTACAACAACTGGATTGCAGTGAAAACAAAACTCCCACAATATACAGAAGGTGTCATGTACCCCCCAAAATGAAGGTGGATGACAGGGAGTCCACTGTGGTCAAATTAAGTTCCCAAAGGAACATTTGGCAGCGTAGAGGTGAAGGTGCTGTGTGCAAGTGTGCATCTTGTTGTTTGCAATGTGCACGGAGTGGCAGCTAATGGGCATTTACAGACAGACAGACGGACAGCAACAAACCTTTAAGGATTTACTGTCATTTTTCTAAAGGAATGTTTATATTTTATGTATTGTATTGGATGTACAATAGCTTTGTATACTTTTTTTTATACATATTTAACAGATCTGTTTAATTTAATGTAACTATTTTCCACTAAGCATATTGTAGAGAAGGATTGTCCTTCAATATTTTTAGTAGATTGAAATGTAACTTTACTACTATTTTCATTCTGTGCAAGAGAAAATGTTTTAATGAGTGCAATGAGCCACCTGACAAAGGTATTCTGGTTGATATTGTGTTAGTGAAATATAAGTTATGAAGCAAAATCCAGCCATTTTTAATCCATCTCTGGGGGTGGCCATTTTGCCACTTGCTGTCGACTGAAGATGACATCAATGTTGCTCAGGGCTCCGGCAACTACCAATCACAGCTCAGCTTCAGAAAACAGGTTAGCTGTGATTGGTCATTGCCTGAGCCCAGAGCAGCTGTGATGTCATCTTCAGTCAACAGCAAGTGGCAAAATGGCCGCCCCCTGAGATGGATAAAAACGGCTGGATTTTGCTGCTTAACTCATATTCCACAAATGTAATACTAATCAGAATGTCATGTTTAGACTATTGAGGTCACATATAACATTATTGTCAAGAAATGGTTGACTTCCACTTTAATAAATTAAAGACTCTTAATTTGTCCTTATATCTGAATGTGAGTGTGAATCCTTGTCTGTCCTTATGTGTCCTGTGGTTGGCTGGTGACCAGTCCAGGGTTTACTCCACCTCTAGCCAAAAGTCAGCTCATGGGCTCCAGTTCTCCTGTGAAACTATTGAGGCCAAGCAGTATATGAAATGGATGGTTGGGGCATTTTACAGTCAGTTGTACCAAAGTGAATTTTTTATCTAGCTGTTTTTAGCTGAGTTCAAACCTAGTGTGATCTTCCATACATCCTTTAATTGAGTCAAATATCAATACGTTCAAATAATCACGCCTTGTAAATATGCTTCATATTTTCTTCATGTTTGTTTTTTTTTACTTCAAAACATCTCCAAGCCACTTCTTTCACAAGTCATTTTTTTAATATAACAAATACCAAGCCATGATAGTTTACAACAGCACTGCTGGGGCCAGTCACAACTCTAGCTTGTCCCCCTACGCACACCTCGACTACTCACACAAATCTGTTTACTTTATTACTGTGCCTCAAACCATACATGGTTTTGAGATGCACGAAGAGTATGAGTCTCACTCCCTAGAAAGGACATTTCCAAGGAGAAGGTTGTGATAGATCAGGGTTAAAGATTGGTTGCCTCGCAGCTGAAAGCTTTCAGGTTTGATCCCCCGCTTCCCACCCAAGTTACTCAGGATGCTGCACCATCAGAGTGGAGATGAGACGGTTACTTCCCTTACATGGAAGTGTGCACGGAGTGCAGACATTGAAATAGCACTTTTTTGTGTGTAAAAAAAACAAACAACTAAGACCACAATAAATTATTTGAAATAGAAACTAATCACGATGGCAATATCTATAGTAAGTACAGCTATACTACTTTTAGCCAAGTGTGGTACTACTATTTAAAACAAAACAAAACCAAAAGCTCTAAATATCATAATATTCAGTCAATGACCAGTGAGAAAATCAAGTATTAAATGTACACTATTTATGTGTCATTGTTGCAC
The DNA here is from genome assembly GCF_051991255.1 of Vanacampus margaritifer. Lineage (NCBI taxonomy): Eukaryota > Metazoa > Chordata > Actinopteri > Syngnathiformes > Syngnathidae > Vanacampus > Vanacampus margaritifer. The sequence continues at coordinate 17,206,429 of NC_135443.1, read as the reverse complement.
AGATGTAATATGTGACCTTATAGAGTGAAATGAGAGGCGTCCATTGAAACCTCTCAGTGTGATGTATTTTCCTGCATCTTTTCTCTTTGCAATGGCAGCCATTTTAAGAGCTCTTTTCATAGACATGATTAGATTTGAGTATATAAATGATGTCCGTTCAAGAATTCAAGAATAGTAGAAGAGAGCCTCTTCAACCAGGTGGACCGGAATGTCTAGTCTCTCCAGTTCAGATGACAACAACCTCTTGTTCACACCTCCACACATAAACATATACACACACACACACACACACACACACACACACACACACAAACACACGCACACGCACACACACACACACACACACACACACACACACACACACACACACACACACACACACACACACACACACACACACGCACACACACACACACACACGCACACACACACACGCACACACACACACACACACACACACACACACACACACACACAGGGCTACAGGCACTCTGTTAGTGAATGTCTCCAGGGTATAAATACTGCTGTTTTTTTCTCTGGTTTCCTCAGCACACATTGAGCGTGTCCCCATTCCAGCAGCACTTGCAGGAAGTCACTCATTGCTAATACCGGCAATTCAATTTGAATGCATTTATTTATGCATGAAATTCAATGTGGGGGTTATAAATGATGTTTGTGCCCCATGAAGAGACTCTTCTTTGGTTGACAGCAAAATGAATTCCTGGTCTTAATATAGACTTGCACATTGAGGTTTGGAGACATGGACTCTTGACCCAGCATTTAATGAACGTGGATCATGTGTCAAATGTAAGTTTGTAGCTTCATAAAAAATAAATAAAATAAAGACAAAAAAAGCAACTGAAGTGTCTTTCACATGGGGTCATCTCGGATTGGCCACAAGTCAATTTTATTGGGTCTAGAGCAGTAATTCGCACATTTTTTACTTTATGCCAAGTACCACCTAAAAAATACCTACAACTTTATGAGTACCAGCATGATGACCATCACAAAAATACAGTAGCAATTAAGTGTCCTTCAAATAAGAGACGGAGGTTTTATTGCTAGTATCGTGTATTTAATTATCATTGTAAGCCACTGTAACATTATATGTAGTTTGAACACCACATATATGTGACATGCTAGGAAAATAGCAAAACTCTGCTTAAATAATGAGTTAAATGTATTGAAAATAACAGTTAAATGCAAACTATACCTACATGTTTAAAAACAAACACTTCTTAAAGATAAAATGCAAATGTGAGGAACTTAAAAGTTAAATTCAACTTATCTGTACTTGGGCAGTGCTACTTTCGTGTCCCACTAGAGCAGGGGTCTGCAACCTGCAGCTCTGGAGCCTCATGTGGTCCATTAGTTCCTCTCCTGTGGTTCCCTGTGGATGTTTATTTTTTAGATAAAATATTCTTCAAATGAACTAAGGATTTTGATTTTTTTTAAATTGAATAATTGAATATATATTTTTTAAAATGTTCAATTTTATTCGTCAAAAAAGAGAGATAAAAAGTAGATTAAAAAATGTTTTTAAAATGGCCAAAAAATGTCCCAAAAGTGATCAAAAGTCAGAAAATTTATTTTTTTAAAAAGTTAGGGGATTTTTTTTTTCAAAAAGTAACCATAAAACGTACAAAAGTTTATCCAAGTAAATCCAGAAAATTCATAGCAAAAAATACAGAAAAATAGTTTTAAAAAAAAAATTAAAGAAAAAAAGTCACAAAATGTCCAAAAAAGGAAGAATTCAGGAAGAAAATTACCATATCTTCATAATATTGCCCAAAAGTCAGAAATTTTACGAAGGCCAATTATTATTTTTTTAAACATGAAAAACAAAGTATTTTTTTGTTATTTATTAGCCTAAAATGGCTCTTTTGACAGTACAGGTTCCTGACCACTGAACTAGAGGAAGCAAAACATTTTGAGAATCACTAAGCTATTATTGATCATCTGTCAGACACACACACCGTTTATTGTCAAAGGTGTAATAAATTATATATAGAAAATACAAACATTTCAATATTTGACATTTGTGTATCGTCCCGTTGGCGGCGCTGCACTCAACGTCCTCATCCAATCGAGGGATCCCCACCTCTTCTCATTAATTTAGCCCTTTCCTTTTTGGGGGGCGCACACTGGCATGCATGCATGACGTCATTTGGAAGAGCTGTCACTTGCAACGGTGCTATGCTCGTGCATGTGCGTGGCGCGTGAGCGCGCCCCAGTACCGAGCCTCCTCCATAGCACCGGCACGGAGCAAGCTGAGTCTTCGCGGTGATTGTGGCGGAGGGCGGTGATTCCTTCTGGCGCGACTAGGGTAGACCCACCGCAGGGACTCGGGTCCAGTTTTGACCGTTAGAGCCGACGTGTTTGTTGCTCCTCCCGCAAGTGAGGAGAGAATAAAAAGCAAGAAAGGAGGGCTTCAGTGCAAGGAAGCCACCGACCACCTTTTTTGTGTGTGTGTTGGGGGGCTGCGGTAAAAGTCGTTCACCATGCCGGTGTTTCACACTAAAACCATCGAGAGTATCCTGGAGCCGGTGGCCCAGCAGATCTCTCACCTGGTCATCATGCACGAAGAGGGTGAGGTGGACGGGAAAGCCATCCCGGACCTGTCCGTACCGGTGCAGGCGGTACAGGCTGCAGTCAGCAACCTTGTGCGGGTGAGTCAATGTGAGTTTAAATTGCTTTCTTTCCATTCATCATGTCAACATCAGTTCGTGTGGTCCAATCAATGCCAGACACATTTTAAGAAAAGCCCCATTTTTATGGTGCTTGATCTTTGCACACCATTAAAATGAATGTATGAATGAAGTAACGCACACAAACGCAACTTAACATGTTCAACTTTGCCCTTTTCGCTCATCAGATGGACACTCGGCTCTCAATGGAGTTTGTGGGGCGGAAGATTGATTAGACACACACACACACACACACACACACACACACACACACACACTGTGGTCATCTTTAATTTAAACTGAGATTACACAGTGGGTCACTTTGTCTGTGTGCTCTCACTGGCAAAATCAATACTGGCCAAGTCAAGAGACATCACTCAAGAGACACAGCAGTCGTTTGCTTTCGCTTTGACCTATTATGGGACATATTAGATCAGAAGCAAATTGTAAAACTCATAAACAGCCACCCACTGTCTGTATGCTGTTACTTAAATACTTCAGTTAAAATGAAACAAAATGACAAATAATGCAATGCAGTGTTTAAAAAAATAATAATCCTGGACAAACTATCTTAATCCAATTGTTCCTCCTACTTTGTGAGTACAGACAGAAGTACTGCAGTAACTTTTCATTGGTCGTATCACAAGCACATTTGATCTGGCCATCTATGATTTTCTACAATGCTTGCACTCATTTGGTTCACAGGTGAGCTGCAGCTTATTGCCGCTGACTTTTTCAGAGAGGCGGGTTACACCCTGGACTGGTCGCCATTCAATTGTATGGCACATATACTGTAGACAAACAACCATTCATTTATTTGTCAGAGTCCTTAATGAGCTGAACATGCTTGCTTTTGGAGCTTGACAGCTTGACAACCCACAAAAACATGGGGCGATCATGTAGACCCAAACCCGGGAATGGTCGCTCAATTATACAAAAGTAAAATGCAGACATTTGTTTGGTTGTTAGATTGTATTTTTTCATGTCCCTCACAGAGTAAAAACTGAATTGTGTACTGATAGGAAAAGGTTCCCCACCCTGAATGTCATTAATAATCTATAGTTAAAGTAGAGTCCATGGTGTCCCATGATTGCGTCTCTGTCTCTCTGCTTTTCCTGATCACTTCAGTAGATCCATCCAGACGGCGAGCAGAGGGAGGCTAATAGCAGCCTCGGGCATGTGGATGTGTCCCTGATGCATTTGTTGGGAAGCTAAGAACCAGATAAGAAGAAGCTGCTTTTATCAGATGTAATTAGGAATTTAAGATTTGGGGGCTCATTTTCATCTCCTGATGATGCCTGCTTAATGTGCAGCAATGCAGCTGAATAGGAGACGAGTGGTCGCTAATGGATGAGAAAGATAGAGGGTAAGTGTTGAACGAGAGCACACAGCTTGCTGGTTGCCGGGCAGAAAAACTTCATTTGATATGATAGATGCCCACAGATTTTTTGGACTTTATTTTAGCGAGAGTCAGTTGATGTAAAGATGTACCTGTAAAAGAGTTCCACTGCACACTGATACGGTTACGCTGTTAACCCCCCAGCAGGGTGGGCCATGTATATAAAAAGTAGGTCACTTCTTCTAGACACAAACAAGATGGTGTCAATCTGTCAGAGAGGCTGCACGTGCGTAGACTGACGATTCAACTAAACATTTGAAAGATTATGTGGTGCATATGTTTGGAAAAGCGTGAGCTCTGAAGTTGTCTCGATGACGGAGACGCTCTTGGAAGTTTGAGCTCCCCAAAGAGGCGATGTCGATCTCATTCCTGAGTATGTCTGAAGGGGGAGGGGGAGGGGTGGGAGGAATAAATAGATTTACTGTTGAGAAGTGAGGCCGGGTGGGAAGTGGGCAAAAGAGTCACCTGCTTCTGTTTGGGATGTGATTCACTGGATGACCCTGGATTACCTTTCCTACTTTGCGAGTCCTTCTGCATCCTATTCTGTAAAGCCACTCAGTAGTCATGTTTTAATTAGAGCCGGCACTCCAACTTGTTATTTTCACTTAATTCCTAGCACTTTGATGCAAAAGCATCAGGTGAGGTAAAGATTTTTTTTTAAACTGTCTGGTGGAAGACAGACGAAGTTTTTGGTTATCCCTGAAGACCTTCAAACTTAAACTACTGCTACAGCGCATCTAAAACTCATGTTTCGTACAAAGTTTCATCACAGCATATTCAAGCACATTGAGTAACTATTACTACTGTAGGCTATTAGTATTAGCATTCTTAGTCCATAGACAGTGGAAACGCCTTTTTAATTAGATTTAACAGTCAGCAACAATTTAAAAGTGACACTCACAGGACATCAGAATCCTCAAATCTCCAAAAAAACCTACATTTCATGAAATCAGGTGCTTTCAAGAAACACCACACTTCATCCAAATCAAGTTCAATTACTAGTTTGATTAGTTAAAAAGTCACTTAGCTTAGTAGCTACTAGACAGAGGTGAAACAGCCATTTGTCTCTGTAGTGAAAACATTTCCTTAGCAGGTTTGCCTTTTCTTAAAAAACAACAACCCTGCCATATTTCTTTAGACAAATTCAAACAATCATTATCACTCTAAAATTTAGAGTCTAAATGATTATAAACCTGCTCAGGCGGACATTTTCCAGTTTCATTTTGACCAGGTGCAGGCCTTTTCAACACACACATGGAATGACAGTGTGTGGACACTACGGAGGGCCACTTAACTGCACATTAACTATGCAGCAATTGTACATTGAATAATCAATGCTAAGTGATGCCATTTACAGGAAGCACTTGCACTCAAGCAGGTCCTTTATCTGAAGCTGCAGCAGGACTCGCCTGCTATACTCGCAGAGCTTCATTCCTGCGTGTTTCAAGGAATCTTTTGCAGTAAGATTGGATACCAAACAGTGCCTGTGGTTGCTTCTTGCTAAGAATGCAACTGTGACTCTCTGGGGCCCACACAAAATCTATTAACTGAAGTTCACTAATGCAGCACTGAGAGACGGACGTCATCATCTCCCTGAAATTGCATCTCGGGTGTGTGCGAGGCCACGTTGGCACTTTCGTGTTTGTGTGTAATGTGGGTCCTCTGCCAGCCATCTGCATCTCTGTTGATGAAAACATCCGCAAGATAAGTTAGCATACTGTTTGATTGGATTGTAGCAGTGAACTCAACTAGTAGTTAGGGTTAGATACTGAACAATTATTCAAAAAAAGAGGCTTCAAGCTGTTTATTATCACTACCAGTCAATGTTTACTGTTAAACTAAACAAAAAAACAAAGGGATTGGATGTATTTACAACAACCAAACAACATAGCCTTAAAGTGAAAGTCAACCTTAAACATTTCTTGACAATAATATATTATATGGGACCTCACTAGTCTAAACACAACATACTGATTAATATTACATTTTTGGAATATGAGTTATGAAGCAAAATCCAGCCGTTTTTGTCCATCTCAGTGGGCGGCCATTTTGCCACTTGCTGTCGACTGAAGATGACATCACGGTTGCTCAGGGCTCAGGAAACGACCAATCACAGCTCACCTGTTTTTTTTTTTTTTAGATGAGCTGTGATTAGTTGTTACCCAAGATCTAAGCATCATTGATGTCATCATCAGTCGACAGCAAGTGGCAAAATGTCTGCCCGCTGAGATGGATAAAACGGCTGGATTTTGCTACTTAACTCATAATCCACTAATGCAATATTAACCAGTATACCATACATGGAGTAGTTGGGCTGCATAGAACATATTGTCAAACTAAATTTTGGGGGTTGACTTCCCCTTTAAGAATGACCTCACTAGCTTAATGCTAACTCAGAATAAAAAATGCTATTGATAGGCTAACCCTTAGCAATGATAGCTGTGGCGTTTTATAACCATTTAAGCAACAGATATTTGAACACACACATGTAGACAGACAATATAACATAAAAACTGTTTCATTCTTCACATTCTACCTAATTATTTTATTATTCTATGTTTTTTATGACGCACAATATTATAGAGTGCTATCTTATTAAAAATACATTACAGCATTTGTTTGAGTGTGGAAAGGTGAGGATTTCAGATGAGTGTTTTGAGTTAAGAGTGTGGTCACAGAACAGATTATACTCTTAACTCAAGGGACATAGTTTAGGACATGCTTCAGCTCACCTACTAATAGGACAAGTGTTAACGAAGATGGATGGAAGTGTGGAAGTTTTATATCCTATAATACCTTTTTTTTTTGGATTCAAAAATTTTATTTCCCATTTATCTGTTTCAGGTTGGGAAGGAAACGGTTCAGACCACCGAGGACCAGGTGCTAAAGAGAGACATGCCGCCTGCATTTATCAAGTAAGACTCTGCGTGATGGAATTAATCCACTTTATCTCTGGGCAGACAGAGAACTTGTTTTGAAAAATACGAAAGAGAATTCCCAGCAGTTTAATGTTAGGAAATATGGCGGCGTGCCCAGTTGCAACAAAGAGCCACTTTTGAACTGAGTGTCCGGTCAGAAGCGACCCACGGGTGACTTGTCCACCATCAAGCATTCACCCGGCTGAGAGGCTGTTTGTTGTGTTCCAGCATGCTTCCAAAGGTCTGATAGGGCGGCTGAAAACGCCGACTCAGCAATGCTGCACCCCTGACATCAGGCTGCATTGACTTTAGTGTCCTGTAATGACAGAATTATTGATATCAATGACCTAAGTGCAGCAATGTAACATTGGATTTATGTAATGAATTATCAACAGCCTTGGTCTATCCTCAGCTTTAAGAGCAGATTCCAGATCTTAAACAGATATAGATCTGAAAAGCAGCAATTCCCCCGCCCTCACACACACACGCGCACATGTATACACATACATACACATCGTAAATCTCACCCACCGGGCTTAGGAGGGGCGCATGTGTAATGCGAACCTGACTAAATATAGACGAACTGGCAGCTATCGATACCCTGACCAGCGGGGGTCAGAAGAAAGAGGAGGTGCCTTGGCTTCTTTCAGGCACTTACATTCATCACCTTATTCAACTTAAGACAACCTGTAATAACCAAGCATTAGCATATTCAAAAAGAAAACATAGCATCCAACATTGTTGTGCCTTATATGTACAGTAGATGTTTAGCCTTGTTTTCTTTTTGAAATATAACAAAAACAAGAAATACATGTTCCGGATGTGTGCAGGGTGGAGAACTCGTCTTCTAAACTGGTCCAAGCGGCTCAGATGCTGAAGACGGACCCCTACTCAGTCCCCGCTCGGGATTACCTCATCGACGGATCCAGAGGGATTTTGTCAGGCACGTCTGACCTGCTGCTTACGTTCGACGAGGCCGAGGTGTGTGGATGTCTTACAGGGAAATAAAGCTTTTTATAGCGGTTCACGAGAGAAGGAATTGAGCTCAGACCTCCAAGCAGTTCAGTAATGGGAGTCTCAGTTAGATTAAATCAGTGAGATCAAATGACTTTCCCTCTATCATAATACAGAATCTGTGTGCGTTAGATGTTTGAGGCTTCTCCTACTCCCTAAGTGGAATCACGTTGAGCACGTCATTATGGTCACCGTGCTTTATCGCTAGTTTTGAAGTAGCAAACCTCTTCTAGTCACAAGATACATATCACAAGACTGCACACACACTTACACGCACATAACAGGGGCCACTTGAGAAACAACAATAAAAGGCTTCAATATTCTTTAAATGTATTGTTATATCTGAAGGAAGACCACATTTCCTATGAGGAAAAGCACATTGCGTTGTTTTTTAGCTCATGCCAGCGAGTGAAATCCGAGCTAATGTTGATCCTTGACTGTCCTTTCTTCAGGGGTAGCTTTTGACGTATGCCATAAAGCAGTCAGCACATTTGTAGTTTTTTAATGTGGCAGTGTTCCTACCATCCTCCTCAAAGTTGCTTAGTGCCAGTAAAAATGATACAGACACCCTCAGGCCATGGCAAAGGGACCATTCAACTAGTTTTAAGTCGATGTTTCATCAGAAGAGTTATGAAAATATTTTATTGAGGTTGAAAAATTCCTTAGTGCTACTTTAAAGGTATATTTGACTCATTTAGCCATTTTCGCCAATAAAAGTTCATATTTTGTCTATGATTATTTTTCATGTACAATTAATATATTTGAAAACACATTTTCTATTTGCTGTTGACTTAAAATGACACCTCAGGTGCTCAGCTGAGGCAACGACCAATCACGGTCACTTGGTTTGGTCATGTGACATTCGCAAACTACGCCATGATTGGTCGTTACCTCAGCTCTGAGCACACATAATGTCATTTTCAGTCGACAGCAAGTGGAAAAATGTGTTTTTAAAGGTATTAAGTTGTACAGTATATGAAAAATAATGAAGTTATCAAATTAATTATAGATAAAATATCATCTTCTTACTACTGAAAATGGCTAAATGAGTCAAGTATTCCTTTAACCGTTTGTTCGCCTGTGATGCTACTCTATGCACATTTATTGTGTTACAGGTGCGTAAGATTATCCGCGTGTGCAAAGGTATTATGGAATATCTGACTGTATCTGAAGTGGTGGAGACTATGGAGGACCTCGTCACGTACACTAAAAACCTGGGACCAGGTCAGAACTATTTTTGAACACTTTGCTATGAAAAGAGAGAGTCACATCTACATAAAGTACAGTATAAAGCTCAGTTGAGCGATGATGTTCAACAAGGCCAAACTATCATAATTTGGATAAGCACCAGATTGTACACATTCACTTGAGTGCTATGATTAATCATTATCACTAATAATGTTAACAAAAGTGAAAAACAATTCTTCCTTGGCCCCTGCCCAAATTTTGTAAAAAATAAATGGACCCCTTAAAAGGCACACATTAATATGAGACCTATTACGCATTTTTCTCCTCCACAGTTTAAAACACTTCCTAACTGTCTCTATGGGGTATATGCCACGGAGGAGGCGGGACTTCCCGTTTTTCACACATCTGCTTTGTTTCCGGTTCCGGTTTTCGCCGTGTGGGCCGCATCCCAGTACTTACGCTCCCGCCTTTGTGCCCCTCGGTTGTGCGTTCCCGTCGACGGGTCGAGTGGGTAGTGTGTCTGTCTCAGTTGTCCGAAGCATTTCCACGGGAGAGCGCGTTTGGGGTGTGCAGGGAAGTGGGTGCAAGTGTTGGAACGCGGCCAGCAGTGGCCGTAAACGGCGCTGAAGTGTGAAACCCGGAAGTCGGAAGTCCATGGCATCTACCCCATAAAAGGCCTCTGACATTCTTCCATCAAAATACACAAAGGATCCAAATAATTACAGCACTCTTAATATTCATTTGTCATACTCTAAAATAACTGAGCATTTAGGGTAGAGACATTTATTGAGATATTCATGCCTCTAGTCTGCGACCACATTTTAAATGAATGGTCACCACCAGATAATGTTCATTTTATATCATGTTTGATTTTGTGGTGATATACCCATAATACTTTTCAGTGGCTGAATTTAACTACAATTTATATAATTTATAATATTTATTAATCTATTTATTAAAAGTACTAGACTTTCCCTTTATTTTGGCTTTTTATGGTTCCTTGCCCTAAAACTTTTGTTTTGGGTGATCCTAAGATAAGATAAAATAAGATAAGATAACCTTTATTAGTCTCGCAATAGGCAAATTTACATTGTTTATCTGCAATGCTGGATGCAAGAAATATGCTAGAAAACTTATTTGTTGTCTCAGTGCCTGCAACTAAATTGTTCAATTGTTCAAAAACTGGCTGCCTTTGCTCAGGGATGACCAAGATGTCAAAAATGATCGAGGAGAGGCAACAGGAGCTGACACATCAGGAGCACAGACAGATGCTCATCAACTCCATGAGCACGGTCAAAGAGCTGCTGCCTGTTCTCATATCAGGTCAGTGTGTGTGTGTCCACGTGCGTGTTGGTCCGACTGCGCCACAAAAAGCAAAGAGAGCAGGTCACTGAGCATGCCGCACGGTTGTTATAGCAACACTGATCATTACAGTCATTAGTTGCGTTGTACCGCGAGATTGACTACAAGCACACACGCAAGCTGCTGCTTGTTATCCTGGATCGACTAACAAGAGCTGGAAAACACTCTTTATTATATAGGCAAAAGTATTGGGACACCAAGGCTTTTACGCCTGCATACTGAAAGTGAACATTGCAGTATAACAATTTCCACTAAATTGTAAAACAACCAATAAAAACAAGCTTCACTTTGTCATACTGTTCATTAATTAAGTATCTCTTTTGGTTGTATTTATGATTATTTTGAACCTTTTTAATTCATTTGCTCCCAAAAAATTATAAACACATTCTATTTTAAATATTGTATTTATACGTTTGTTTGTTTGTTTGTTTGTTTTGAGCATACAGAAGGCTTTGGTGCAGCCTCTGACTATAAGAGGTCACTTAAAGCATTGGTAATTATAACAAAAAACGACCAGCAGGTGGCTGCAGAAAATAAGAGATCCACTAGGGCGATGGTGCAACAAGCTCTTTTCCCTAGTATTTTAAACAGGTTTGTGAATAATGATTAAACACAGCGATATTCTAATGTTAATTGCTGCAAAACGGAAACAGATACAAATATAATTTTTTCTCCTGCTGAAAGAAGAGACTCTAATCTTGTACGTCATGTTTTTATAGCAATAGAACACAATATTCTGTGGGCCTTGCAAAATCAGTCAAAATCCAGTAAAACAGCCAGGAGCGAAAGGGGTTGCTTCAGTGAAAATAGCTGGGAGTTTAATTATTTTGTTACATTTTGAACTTTCATTTATGGCTTGCATCACATACACATGGCTCTATTTTGATTTTGTAAGCATTTGTAAGCTCAGTCAATTAATTTCTGTGTCATATCGTCAATACATGGGGTTTAAAAAACAAAAAACATAATTTTATAGTCTAATAACAGCCAATTTTTGGTCTCAAATGTTAACGAGATGTGAAAAAAATTAGTTAAAAGTTAAAAAAAAACAAGGTTAAAACCCTCCATGCCACTGCTTATACCGATCTTTTTTTAAAATCCAGAATGAACTCAAATGAACCTCGACGCTTAAGTGGGTCATAACAGCTGAAAACGTTTCCCATTTCCGACGATGCTTCCAATCATTATTGCTCGTCTTTCCATCCTCAGCCATCAAAATTTTCGTGGCGACCAAGAGCGGGCGCGGCGCCGGCGTGGAGGAGGCCGAGAAGAACCGACGATTTACCTTCGAGAAGATGAGCGGCGAAATCACCGAGATCATCAGAGTCTTACAGCTCACCACGTGGGACGAAGACGCCTGGGCGAACAAGGTACTCCTAAGCTGACTATGCGGATTCTCATTTTAAACCGTCCCAAGTTAAACCCCTCACACTTATTTAGTTGCAGTTTTGGTGTGGAAGGCCTCCTCATACACACACAGACACACACACACGCTTCCACACATAGTTTAACTGTGTTATCCACACAAGCCTCTTTGCTGCAGAGAGCATCTCTTTACCTTTTGTGATTCACTTTTTCTTTTTGCTTGCTGGTGTAACCCCCTTTTCCTTTTTCTTTCTGTACCTTCCTCCTCCATTATTTTCCCTCCTTGTAGAAGGTAAGCCTGCTTCTCTCCCCATCTGCAGCCTCCAGTGCACGTGTGTGTGCCACTTGGTTTAACACATTTTAGTGTGTATGCCATGCTGGTACTGAACAACATGTGTGTCACGTGTTTCAGTCAAGCTGATGTGATGATGTTCTGTATATATGTAACTCATCACTGTGTATCGTTATATGTGCATCTGTTTGTGTGATTTGAACACAGGTGACAAAAAAAAATCTAAGCATTGGGCCCTACTTTGGTACTCGGGTGCACGTGCACACATCTTCATTTTTGTGCAGGGGCAAGTCTAATTTATTATTATTATTATTATTATTATTATTATTATTATTATTATTATTATTATTATTATTATTATTATTATTATTATTATTATAATATTTGATTAAATTTTTGGGCGGGCCACATTGCACCTCGCTGGGTGTCTGGCGAACTGAGGGTGTTTTGTTTTAGTTTTTTTAACACACACTAGGCACACCTGACAATTTGTTGACAGAAAGTATATGATAGAATTTAGACAAGCTAAAAGCAGCAGGTCTAAGTTGTGGTGCAGGTGGTGTTATGCGATTTGGGTTCAAAATATGACAACAACGTAGGACAATCCCTGTGAATCATTGTAGAAATTATTATTATTGATTATTATTATCATCACCTTGAAAATATGTTGTACAGTACCACCCTGGCCACGGCAAAACTATGGGTGTCTCCAGGGAGGTTGTCACACACGTAAAGAAAATACAGGAGTAAAAAAAATTGACTGTAGAATTTGCAGTAAATAACTGGCAAAAAAAGTTATCAGCTAATTATTGTAAAATCTCAGTTAATTACTATAATAATTAAAAATATTAATAATATTTTTTTACTGTATATAAATTACAGTTACTGTATTCTTTGTAACTAATTTATATACAGTAAAAAAAAGTTTAAAAAATTACAGTAATATGCTGTGATAGATTTTTACTGTATATAAATTACAGTTTATTACTGTATTCTTTGTAAGTAACTGTAATTTATATACAGTAAAAAAAAAAAAAAATAATATTTACAGTAATATGATGTAATATATTTTTATAGTAATTAACTAAGATTTTACAATTATTAGCTGGCAACTTCTTTTTTTTTGCCAGTTATTTACTATAAATTCTATTGTCAATTCTTTTACAGAGTAGAAGTGCAAGTGCCCACTCCACAGCAGCTGATCTTCATGTAGTTCCTTTTACGTGTACTTTGCGCACGCTGATCTCCTGCATCTACATGCCATGTAGACCACGTGCCTTTTTCTGCTTGAAATTTAAAGAGAACGAGGGGAGCCGTTTCCATTGGATGGCGAACAAGTCGGCTACGTTCCCTCCCAGAACGGCGCAAATGCTCCCTTTTACGTGCGCCCATCTAGGAAAATAGTAGAGTAGAAGTACTGATTCAACTCTTTTCAGTAGATTTTTTTTTTAACTAACAAGCCTATTTTGACACAGTAAGGAATAAGTACTGATATTTGATTTCAAATGTAGTGTGTATAACTAGAAAGTTGTCCAAATAATAAATACTCAAGTAGAGTAGAGATACTTGAAAAACCTACTTACAGTACAGTAACAACATATTTGTACTTTCCACCAACCACCATGGCTTGAATAATGTATTCTTATAACGTAAAGTAACCTCATTTACTGTATTTCCTCTACAGTTCATGTAGTGTGTGTTACACAAGATGTTGTTTTAAGTCAAAATGCCTTCATGCCGAAATGATTCTGAGGCCTTTTATATTTATTTATTTTTAGAACACCAGAGATGATAAGATAAACTTCCCTTGTCCGACCTGTCACTCTGCATGTTTCAACGCACATAACTTGTCCACACAATGATTTGTCTTTGTGTGTCTGAGTGGTTGCTGTGCACATATTGTGGCCAGTCCCAGCCATCATGAGGGGCAGGTGCTGCCCTCCTCTCGTGGTCATGAATTATATAAAATAAGCTGGTCCAGACACATGCGTAATACATGACCTACTGAACAGTTCCACTCAAGCGTTTTATCGTCCTCTGAGCTGGAAGTTAAATGTTTTTCCTCTTTTATTTTGGGGAAAAATAAGCAGCATCTTAACACAATTTGGAGTTAATTTTCAACTAACTGAAGTTTTCTGATAACATAATCGCATGCTTGGCATGTAGTGTTTTAATGACTGCTGTGACTATTCTATTCATGTAAGTGACCTATAAACTAGGATTGAGCATAGTTATTGATGGTTATCAATTGGATAGATTTTTTTGAATTAATCATTTTGTAAGGCAAACTGGAGTTTGCTGTTAAGATGGAATCAGCATAGCAATTGTTTAGTGTAAACAAGCTGCCATTTTACATTAGTTACCAAATGGCAGCAAAATCCTGACATTGCGTCCGCCTCTGCAGTCATTCAGTGAGCCATTGTGTTGATGGACGTCATGCTTTATTTTTATCTCTAAATATGACATCTTCGGCAGCAAAGTGGTTGACGTCATTCATAAAGTGATTCACCAACAGATAAAAACAATTGCGTGTAAAGCAGTAGTTGTGCAAGGTTTTGCTTTAAAAACAAATGACCTAGATATTTCAGAAAATTGAAAGATGAGAGTAACGTTGCTGCCAATATAAATCATTTACAGTTTATCAAAGTTGTGAATATTTCCCATTTAATCAGAAAGCAGAAATGTTGAAATACAGACTACTGTTTTTAATGGTAAATATACAATATATTAGGCTCTTTATGGAATGGGCTGGACTCTAAATGAGGTTTGACAATCATATTAATGATTTAACAGTGATCAAAAAAGCTTTTTGGGATGACTAAAACAAATTAAAAACAGTTTTATACGTGTTTTTCCTCATTATTATTGCAATTAAAAATGAATATTTATTTTTCCCATTTTAATAATTTTATTAGGATATGGAAGTACTGAAAAGATCTTTGGCCTTGATTGAATCGAAGATGATCCAAGCCAAAAGTTGGCTGAAAGACCCCTACGGACAACCAGGTTTGTATCTGAGTGTTCTATGTTGCATTTATTGGCATTATAGAACAATGTTTTGACATGTCGCCCCCAACCAGGAGAAGCAGGTGAGGTCGCCCTACGTGTGATTTTGGACGAGGCGGGAAAGGTGGGAGAGCTTTGTGCCGGGAAGGAGAGGAGGGATATCTTGGCCACACACAAAGCTTTGGGACAAATGTCCGACCAGGTTGCAGATCTTCGAGTCAGGTAATGCCTGATAATTGTTACTGTACTCAATATTTACTGTATTTAATGACTTTTTATTTTCACTATCTACATTGAGAACAGATATTTGTACTTTGTACTCCATACTTTTTCAGCCTTCATGGATGGCGACATGATGTAAATAAATAAAAAAGTAGGTGGGCTACGTCAGGAAGGAAATCTGGAATAAAAACTGTGCCAAACGAAAATTCTACTTTTACCAAAGTGTTTCTTTACACTAGTATCTTTTATTTAGGTATGGCGTGAGTTTACTGTTGCCACCACTAGAAAAATATGCATGCATTTACATGTATGTGTTCATACTTTTGTGTTTATCTGTGGCAGAGGCCAGGGTCCGAGCCAAGCGTGTGTGCAGCGTGCAAGCCAATGCTCTCAGGGCTTAGACTTGTTATTTGGCAAAGTGGACAATGCTGTTCGCAGACTGGAGGCTCTTATCAATGCCAAGCAAGCCATCGCTCGGAGACTGGATGCTGCACAGGTCTCATAACACAACACAACATAGAGATTTGAGCACTTTTAACTCTCAAGATGGTCTTTCTCATTTTATCTTACTCAGGCCTGGTTGGCTGACCCGAACGGCGGTCTGGAGGGTGAGGAGAACATCAGGGCGTTACTCGCAGAGGCCAAACGCATTGCTGACCTGTGTGAGGACCCCAAAGACAGGGATGACATCCTGCGCTCTATCAGTGAGATTGCAGGCCTCACTTCCAGACTTGTAGAGCTTCGCAAACAGTACGTTTATTTTATTTTGACAGCACTAACGGATATACTGTATTTTCATCTAATTCTAAGACCCTTCATTCCCAGGATGAGAGTGCAGCCTTGTGTCACAAATGCCTGGCACATTTTACCTGCATGGAGGTTATGTTGTTGCCTGCCAACGTTAGGCAGCCGTCCTTCGATAAGGTTGCTAAAATGTTTGAATACGGTGAAGAGCTAATGGGGTTAATGATTTTGATTTTAGATGGTTAAACCCACCTGTTATGTTTGTTTGAGAGGAACAACAATAATGTCCCTGCGTTACATTGACCCGGTGCGTGCTTAGTCATCCAAACGTGTATAATCCAAATTTAATACTAATTTTTATCCAGTGTATTATGTTCATTTCTCAGGAACAGCATTAATGTTTCTGGGTCAACATGATCTGAAAGTATTTAATTATCAAAATATCATTGTCAAACACTTTTTTTTTTAAATACTAATAACAAAGACAATTTTTCAATCGGTCTGTTACATTTGTTTCTTTGGATTAGTAATAACACCCTGGGTCAATTTGTAATTACCCAAAAGTATCAGAACGTTTTTGTGTGTATACAAACCTGCTTAACTAACAAAGCCAATACTTCATTTGCACTCTTGTGATTCCTTTTTTTTTTCAGAAGCAGCAATAATTATCCTGGATCATTTTAACCCGGGTTTTGCTTAATTTAAATAAATCAAACAATTTCAACAAACATTTTTTTTAAATCTCTCCTTAACTCCATCACTAGCAATTTCAATCAATATTTACTCTCATAGATCACTCATCAGAGATATTTTTTAGTAAAAAAAATGCTTTAAAAATTTGTAAAATTCCATTTACTTTAACTTTCAAACGCGTCAGTTTGACCCACAACATAACAGGAGGGTTAACGCAACAGAATATGAGTGCAGAAATTAAAGGGAAATATGACATTGGATTTGAGCCACTTATTCAAAGGAATGACCTACTTGGTTCCTTAAGTCCGCTGAGTCATGACATTAATCGTTATTTCCCTAAATTTTGAATGCAATGACCATAAAAGGAAACAGATATAAACATGTGAAGTAACTCTTTTGTCCCATGATATGATTTGAGACATGACTGCATAAATTGCACAATATTTTTTGATTGGCTATACAGGACCAGGAAGCCTGTACTGGCACTCTATTGATTTTAGGTATGTTTTTTGTTGTATTTGTGCTTTATTGATTTAAAATAGTTCTGTCCTTGTCTGTGTTAGTAATATACTGTACTGTATATTTTAAGTGCAAGAAGACTTATTTACCTGAAATTCAGTCAGGAAATCTCAGTCTCTCGTGAAGTCTAGGTTAATATCTCTATATATAAAATCTACTGTATAATATGTACAAAATCACAAATGGCATCATCATAAATGGTATTTCCCTTTAAGATGGATTGTCTAACCCTGGGTTAATGAGATGTTGGGATTTTAACAAAACAATAATATATAATAATAATAATTATACCCCCCCCCCCCCCCATTTAAAGGTGGAGAGGACTTTGGATAACACCTTATATCGGCTGCTCCTTTTTGTGCACATCATTACAAAAATTTCCCTCCATGTTGCGTTGTTGTCTCAGAGGTAAAGGTGACAGTCCGGAAGCCCGTGCCTTGGCAAAACAAATCGGGGCGGCTCTGCTGACCCTGCAGGCCAAGACCAACCGAGCTGTGGCCAACATGAGGCCCGCCAAGCCTGCAGTCACTCTGGAGGGCAAAATGGAACAAGCGCTACGCTGGGTCGCCAACCCAGGAATAGATGACAGAGGTGTAGGTGAGTGGGTTCGCCAAAATCCTTCTGTTCTTCTGTTTTGGTTAGCAACTGGGTTTAAATGAGCTCAGCAGTTACTGTCAGTTACTGAATTATAGCGCAAATAAAGTGAGGTAATCACACTTATTTTTTTCTAATGGAAAAAAAGGAGACATCTATTTCAGCAAGAAGTTAAGTGGATAATGCGCCTAACTGACACGCCGTCAAGTAGAAAATTGAGGAAATGAAACAGACACTTATTGAGGAAATAACAGTAGTTGCAATTCCATCTATTTGAGCTAAGAATATGAAACAGGCTGAAAGCATCCTGAGCTGTAAATACATTAAAAAAGTAAGAACATGTTTTAAATTCTTGGTAATGTGTGTCTGTTTTTTTAATTGTCACCTGTTCCCTCCCACGCTGCCTCTCGGGAACAGAGTGTGAGAGACTAGAGTGGAACACAGGTACTGTCTTCCACTTTTCACCTTCCGCTGAAGATGCACCCAAGCTCTTTAAATATTCATGACTTCAGAATTTGATTTTCAAATTGTAATACTGCTAACACTAGAGGTATGCCCGTTCCCCCTTGTGGTATGCGAAAGAATCACTGCTTGAATACAGTTAAGTTGTATTTACTTTTTAATAAAGGTTTGTTATTATTGTTTAACTTTTATGCCCTACATATATATATATATATAAGAATTTTCCTTCCCTCCATCACCTCCATAGATGTTTGTTTTAATCCAAGAGCAAGCTGATAGCATGTATTTAAATGTGATATGGAGGACGACCTCTGACCATTTTCGTGTCCTCAGGTCAGGCGGCTATCAGAGGGATGGTTGGAGAAGGCAGGAGACTGGCAGGAGGCCTCTTGGGGCCATACCGCCAGGACATGATGGGACGTTGCGACCGAGCAGAGGCTCTCATGACATCCTTGGCAGAGATGGCTGGCAGGGGGGAAGCCGAGGCCCCACACGCTCGGGCGACTGCCGCACAGTTACATGACAGCCTTAAGGTAGTACACTGCCTTTATATGTTGAGGTTTCCGCAAGTCATTAAAAAGCATGAAATTATTCAATGGAATTTGCAAAAAAAATAAGGCCTTAAATGGCATTAAGCATTGAATGAGATGTCAAGAGATTTAAAACATTTGTTGTGCATGCTTTTTTATGTTCCAAATACCAATTGCTCTGAATTTGAAAAGAAAAATGAAGTGTTCTTGTCACCAATGTCCAACATGAAACACTAATGTTACCTGGTGGCACAAAATTACCTCAACACAAAACTATGATGCAATGTTTCGTAATCCTTTTAACCGTAACTGTTAACTATAAATTTATTAATTACTTAATATAAAATGACTGTATCAGTGAACTAAAAGATACAACCACATTTGTATTTTGTAGCCATATTTGTTGACTTTTATTTTAATGAAAAAGAGTATGAAAAAATATATTTTATTGTACATTTAGAATGGATATAACGTGATTAATTTACAATTGCGAGTTAACTATGGAAATTATGTGATTAATTATGATTTAAAAAAATTTATCGACTGACACATAATATATAAAAACATATCTGGGTGGGTGCAATCCAGGAATTGGCAAAGTAAGTGCTGCAGGCCACATAATGCCCACAATGTTGAAATAAACAACTGTAATAATATGGTTACCCTCTAATAACTGGGATTCGGCTACCTTCAGAATTAACTAATCACATTCGAGCTCTAATTAAGTTGAAGACCTGTTTTATGTTTGTATATTTTAAATCTTTAAAACACTGTCCTGTCTGAGAAGTGCAATATGAATAAAAGTTATATTTTTGGCATTGCTCATCTGTTTTGAAAATCAAAAGCACAAAAGCCCCACAGTGTAAACAAATAAAATTAAGCTATACTATTTCAGTCTCGACTCTAGAGGCATGCTTGTCATCTGATTGAATGCCCTGGTGGAGAGTGCCACCCAGTGGCTTGTTAATGGAGTATGTCCCCACGCCAGGACCTGAGGCATAAAATGCAGGAGGTGATGACCCAGGAAGTATCTGACGTCTTCAGTGACACCACAACGCCTATCAAATTGCTGGCCGTGTCTGCGACCGCACCCCCGGACGCCCCCAACAGAGAGGAGGTCGGTCGTGGTCTGCACAGATTCACAGGAGAATTGCGGTGAATAAGATGTTTGAGTCTTCTGTGATCCTCGTTTTTCGTTTCGTTCCTAGGTTTTCGAAGAGCGTGCTGGGAATTTTGAGGCCCACGCAGGTCGTCTGGGGGCAACAGCTGAGAAGGCGGCTGCTGTGGGAACAGCCAATAAGGGCACGGTGGAGGGGATTCACGCTGCGGTCAAACATGCCCGTGAACTCACGCCACAGGTGCTTGTTTCTTTTTTATTCATGTGTCTTAATTTCTTTCAAGATAAGACACACTTTCGTGTGGGCGCGTGACGTGTTTTGTTATGGTCCAATCATTATTTGAGGGTCTCCAGCAAACCCTTTCATGGGGCCCTCTGCTGCAAAGATTTTGTAAAATGGGAGTTAGAGAAAATAAATGAATGAAAACAAATAATAATGGATTCAAATCTAAGAAACCCTTTTTAATCAGTTTCCACGAGGTGATTTGGGGCCTCTTGGAAATCCAGGTTCCCAGAGACAATTGCCTGGGTTTGCCTAATGGTAAGTCCGCCCCTGTCCAGGTAACTTCTGCTGCTCGGATATTGTTGAAGAATCCTGGGAACAAAGCAGCATATGAGCACTTTGACACCATGAAGAACCAGTGGATCGACAATGTAGAGAAACTCACAGGTGAGAAGATTCTATTTTTTATTATTATTATTATTATTATTATTATTATTATTATTATTATTATTATTATTATTTGTGTGTGTGTGTGTGTGTGTGTGTGTGTGTGTGTGTGTGTGTAAAGTGATTATAAAATGGTTTCATCTTTATTTAGGATTTTATAAGGCTAACATGGCTAAAATAATTTTAAAAAATAATGAAAATTTGGCTAGCTGTACTGAGTAATATTGTTAGTATATATTGATGCATTTCATATAAAGATTAAGAGTCCTTATGACATAAGGGGTACAAGTCTACAAAAAAAATCTAAACAAGAACAGTAAGTAACTAAAAAAAAAATCATTATAGTACATTATATATATCAGTAGATTGTATTAAATTGACATACAAATTTACTGTACTTTATACTAGTATAGTAGAATAGAAAATAATAGGTGTTTAGCCTTTTAATTAGGTATTACGGTAGTCTTAACATTTCATAGCATATTTAACAAATAAAAGAAAATTAAAATTCAATTTACATTTCTACAAAATATTTGCTCATTTTTATATAGAGCCTTTCAAGGGACACTATAACGCGTAACAATATCTCATTGGAGTAATATGCATATGTTCGTGTGTGTGTGTGTGTGTGTGTGTCCAGGTCTGGTGGATGAGGCCATAGACACCAAGTCACTGCTCGACGCCTCCGAGGAAGCCATCAAGAAAGACATCGACAAGTGCCGGGTTGCCATGGCGAATGTTCAGCCCCAAATGCTTGTTGCCGGGGCGACGAGTATCGCGCGGCGAGCAAATCGGGTTCTGCTGGTTGCCAAGAGGGAAGTGGAGAACTCAGAAGATCCGCGCTTCAGGGACTTGGTGAAACACGCGTCAGACGTCCTGTCGCACACCATCTCCCCCATGGTCATGGACGCCAAGGCGGTGGCTGGCAACATACAAGATAAAGGTACACACACTCAGTAGAAGCCATCAACTATTTGTGTATATTACACAAGATGACCTCTGACCCTTCCACAGGGCTTCAGAAGGCCTATTTGGACTCCTGTCTGAGGATCCTGGCCGCTGTGGGAAAAGTCAGAGAGGCCTTCCAACCTCAGGAGCTGGATTTCCCCCCGCCACCACCTGATTTAGATCAGCTCCAAGTAAGCCCAACACTTATTTACTGTTGTCATTAACCCATGCATTGTCATGAAGTGCAAGTCATGGAATTTCAAATTTGGACCGATTATGTGTTCTCTATCCAGGTAAGTGATGAGCAGGCTCCCCCCAAGCCGCCCCTACCAGAAGGCGAGGTGCCGCCCCCTCGTCCTCCTCCTCCCGAAGAAAAGGATGAAGAGTTCCCGGAGCAGAAAGCCGGAGAGGTCGTGAGTGAGCCCATGATGGTGGCCGCCAAACAACTGCACGACGAGGCTCGCAAGTGGTCCAGCAAGGTTGGTCCAAATATGCATATTTACTTCAATTTGTAAAACTGACATTCATTATTGTGGTCATGGAATACATTACGTTCTCTCCGTTGACTGTGAATTCATATATTGCGAGTCATGCTGATGCTGAAATGTGGACATCAGGGGCTTGATTCCAATTTCAGAAGGAAACTGGAAACTGTCATCTGGTAAACTAAAAGGAACAAACGCACACGCACGCACCTTTACTGGGCAATTTTTTAAGTACACTCGCACAATCCAGAAGCCTGAAGATGGTTTATGAATAATTGAGTTAAGTTCTGATTTAGCGGTTTATTTTTGCAGTTTTCAATATTATAGAATTAGCAGCATATCGGCTTCACAATCAGGAGTTCTCAAATTCTCCATTCATTTGATGTTACTTACAAAGATAAGGATTTTTGTTAGCACTTTGACAGCTGATTTGATATTACAGTGGTGCCTTGAGGTACGAGTGATCCGACTTAGTCGTTTTTTTTTTAGATGCAAGCCATTATTCAGACAACTTCTTTGCTTTGACTTGACTGTGTAGTGAACTCAATTCAGCTCACTTCACAATAAGCAACAGTGCCAAACAGTGCACAATTCATCAAAAAAGGAAGTTCAGTCCATTTAATGCCACTCCCAGGTGAAGTTTGCTGTCAATTTAAACCTAAAACTAAGAGAATTACACATGTGTATTTAAATCAACCAAATAATGTAGCCTTAAGAATGAACTGCTCACTTAATGCTACATATAATGAATGGTTGATAAAGCACATATAACTTAATATTTGTGTGGACTTATATAATATATTTTTACAATAGTTTCTTTTAGTGCTATTACTAACGACTTTTTTTGATGGATTCTCCTATTGATTATTCCATCGATTAATCACCCCCTGCCTCCCTCTCAAAAAATAGTAAAAATTAAATAATTAATATAATATATATCATAAATAAATAATTAAATAAAAATACAACAAATGGGTTTTTTTTTTTCATTTTTGAGGTCCACTAAGGTTGAACGCGAGTTGAATTTAGTGGAATAAATACTCATTGTTCCTTATTTTCTGAACACATGCAATATTACACAAACACCAACAAAATTAGCCTATGCTATGCTAAAGGATTAACAATCGTGATTCGTATTAGCCCCGAGTAAACTCGAATTCCTTACTTATTGTACTTTTCCCGAGAATCACTCCATAGTCCAACATGTGAAAAATCCAATTTGATCAAAATATTAAATAGTAAATGGAGTGCACTTAAATAGCACTTTATCTTCATATGTTTACTAAGCCTGACTATTCACTTGTTGTCTCATTCAAACATATTTATTTTCCCTTTTATTTGTCTCACCCTGGCTGTTGTATTGATATGTTTTAATGTTTTGTGTTCCTAAATAAAGAATTAAAAAACTGCATGACTGGTTTCTCATATGCGCGTTAAGTGTGTGAGAACCATAAAAAAAATAGTCCCGCTAATCGATATTTACAGTTTTAGAACACTTTAAGCGACTGATGTAGACAGATAATATCCTCTGTAAAAAAAAAAAAGACTAATATTACAGCTCCTTACTGAGTCAAATACTATAATAGTCTTCATTTGTGCCTGCATGACTAGTATTATACTGCCCCCTCAGCTGCCAAGTAGAATGGAGCAGCACAATATAAAAAGAATTGCAGCATTAAATCATGCTGAACTGTTTAAATAATTCTTTACATTCTTTATTTATGTTACTACCCTTTTTTGGTACGTTGTTATAGAGTGCTATTATTCGCATCAAAAAGCAAAAACAAAAATTTAACTTGTATCACAAGGCACCACTGTAGGTATTGAAGACCCCAGGTCACCTGCTACCCTACTGAGGATAAGAGGTATACAAGGTGTAGTGTTTATGTGTGGTTTTCCATATTTTGGGTTTTAATATGGAGGGGAATCATTTCTTCATATTTCATTTGTGACGTGAGATTCAAGTAGTTGTTGCTACTTTAGGTCTTGTCTATGTACATCAGTCTTTGGAAAACGTGTCAGTCACTTTATTTGCATCCTGCTCATATTTTGGAGGAAGGCCTCCTTCCTGTTAGATCACAACCTCAGAATCACGGCTGCAGTAGTCTTATTTGCCCCCGCCTCGCCTCCGCTGCACAGTCCCGCCTTCCCTTCCTGCTCCTCCATGATGCTTGTACTCCTCCTTCAATTCCTCCTCTGTTCTTCCACCTACTGCTTTTCATATAGTGTACTAAATGCCTCCTTCCCTCCCTCCATTCCTGGCTCTCTCCCTCCCTCTTTCCCTCCGCCAACCGCCGCCAATACACCCCGTCCCCTCCTTGCCCTGCCAGGAGGCAGTAGAGGTAGACGATGAAGATGAGTTTACTGATGGTGAGGATGACTATGAGCCCGAGCTGCTGCTGATGCCCTCCAACCAGCCTGTCAATCAACCCATGCTGGCGGCTGCCCAGGCTCTGCACCAGGAGGCGCGCAAATGGTCCAGCAAGGTCTGACATGACGTCACCAGCGTGTTTTTGCCGCTGGATTTTTTGACGCCACCACTTCTCTCTACACACGCATGCAAAAACAAACAAAAGCGTCACTCAAACTTGCATCTGCCGCTACCATGGCAACCTCCAACCAGCTGTGGCTGCTCAGATGGTGTTAAAGTTGTACTAAAGGTTGACGGTTGATGGAATGGCTTTTTTTTTTTTTTTTTTACTGGTGCACCACTGTGACCAACTAGCTTCAGGATTCCCCTCCCTTATGTTGGTGATTTAAAGGAGGAGTCTCACTGTTGTCGATCACTTGTTGTCAGGGCAACCTGTGATGCCAAGTATGACAGTTTCCCAAAGACGTCTGGGTGATGTAGTGTAGTTTCAACCCCAGTTACTAACCTTAAAGCACTGAGATGCGGGTCTGCATGTAAATATCACAATGATATTCTGCATGTAACTTACTAAAGAGCATTCGCTGCCATTTTCATGATTTTTAACCCATCATTTTATTAACAGAACAATGCTTGGAAACCTCATGCAATATGTGGACAAAAGTATTGGGACTTACAGCCATAACTGACAATTGAGACTTGAAATTTATTTTTGGGGGGCGAGCCTGCTGGCTCAGAAACTGAAAAGAAAAGCCTGGGAAAGAACAAGGCCTTTCTCTAAAGTATTGCCACAAAATTGCAAGCACAAATTGCACAAAATGTAGTCGATTTTTCCCAATACTTTTGTCCAGTACAGTTTCTTCATCCCATTCCCTCATCCATCCTCCTTCTCCTCACCTCTATTATCATTCGCTCGCGTCCCCATCTCAGGGCAACGACATCATCGCGGCCGCCAAGCGCATGGCTCTGCTGATGGCCGAGATGTCCCGACTAGTGCGCGGCGGCAGCGGCAATAAGCGAGCGATGATCCAATGCGCCAAAGACATCGCCAAAGCGTCGGACGAGGTGACGAGACTCGCCAAGGAAGTGGCCAAGCAGTGCACGGACAGACGCATCAGGACGAACCTGCTGCAGGTTTGTTTTTAAATGAATCATTGCCTCGTGAGAAAACACGACACTTTTTTTTCACAGCAGTGTCCTCTGCAGGACCAGGGGAGCACTGCGCCAACTGCCCCAATAAAAATAAATTTAAAAAATTTAAAAAATCACCATTAGACTACAATCCATTCCATCCGTTGAAATCCTTAATCATTTATTTCTTAATGTTCTTGTTAAAGGTGTGTGAGCGGATCCCCACCATCAGCACTCAGTTGAAGATCCTCTCTACTGTGAAAGCAACTATGTTGGGGAGAACAAACATTAGTGAGGAGGAGTCCGAGCAGGTAAAATGACCATGCACCTAGATTCATGTTGTCATTTGACTATTAGGGATTCAAAAATTATTTCCTCACATAACAGATTTAATTGAGAGGAAGTCAACCCCAAAATTGTCTTGACAATAATATGTTCTATGGAGCGCCCCACTAGTTTAAACTTGGTATTCTAATTAATCTTGCATTTGTGGAATATGGATGAAATCGCTATATCCACCCGTTTTATTCATCTCACGGGACAGCCATTTTGCCACTCACTGTCGACAGAAAATGACATCACAGGTGCTCAGGGCTTAGGTAACGAACAATCACAGCTGGCCTGTTTTCTAAATTTGGTCACGTTACATTCGCAAGCTGAGCTGTGATTGGTCATTACCTGAGTCTTGAGTAACTGTGGTGTCATTTTCAGTTGATAGAAATTGGCAAAATGGCAGCACCCTGAATGGTGGATTTGCTGCTGCATTCATATTCCACAAATGCAAATTTAATCAGAATAAAGTGTTTAGACTAGTTGGAATTCATAAAATATATTATTGGTAAAGAGTTTTTGGGGAGTTGACTTCCTGTGCTTCAATTAACTTCAAGTGTGATATCCACTACAGTTAGTAAACACCTCAAACCACCCCAAATATATAGTATACATATGCCTATTTTGGATTTTATGTTTTACATACAAAGATAACTTGATCTACTATGTTTGTTTGTTTTTTAGATCTGACGCGATGCTCCTTTGCAAAAATTTTAGTTACAAGTGCCAGCTGTAGCAATTTGGCAGATAGTGAACAATTCTTTAAAAATGGAGGCCAGTTGAAATTTACTATAACTGAACATACATGCTGTGTTTTTAACCAAACCACATTTAGTGTTGTGTGCACACAATGTAAAACACCATAAACAACAGGCTAATGAAACAAGCATCAATGTCAAGTCAAGTCATCTTTATTTATATAGTGCTTTCAAACAGCCTCAGCTGTCACAAAGTGCTTTACAAAAAATAGTAAATCTTTAAAACAGATTAAACACAAGCAGACATATCATACAGCAATGCGCACAGGTATGTATTATTTTTTTTAATCCACTGTGAAAAATGACTACCGATAATATAACTGTAGTTTTATATGCTCTTTTTCTTTGGATCACTTCAAATCTACCTGTAGTCTGTCTATATTTGCTATACTGCCCCCTAGTGGCCAAAGCGCACACAACAGTTACTCTTTTATGAACTTCTAGATGAAAATAAACATTATATGCATATCTCACTTAATGGGTGGGCACTGGGCAGGCACGAGAGACCCTACTATTTGTATAGACACAATTATTGATTCTTTTTCCATAATAACAACATTAAAACAAAAAAAATGAGTTTGTGTCTTCCCTGTCATCATGTCATTCCTCCCAATGTCTCATTGCTTTGTGCAGGCCACAGAGATGCTGGTCCACAACGCCCAGAACCTGATGCAGTCCGTGAAGGAGACGGTGAGAGAAGCTGAGGCGGCCTCTATCAAGATCCGCACGGATGCAGGATTCACCCTCCGCTGGGTGCGCAAGACCCCCTGGTACCAGTGAACGAGGCAATGACTTTATGAACAGCGCCACACACTATAAAGAGTACAAAACAAAACAAAATGAAGTAGCAACATAGACATAGATGATTCTTCATCATCCACTGTAGATGTGCTTCATTTAAAGCTCTTCCTGTCCCTTTTTAAGTGGACTCAAAGGAAGTGTTTTTATTAATATATATTTTTGGTATGTTGATTGCAGGTAGCTATATATTTTTTGCATGAAGATGTTTTCTATTTTCTAAAAGGCAACTTGAGACATTGTGATAGGACTTTTGTGTTTAACACAGCTTTGTTTCTTAATAATGAAGTATTTTGTGTGTGTACGCTCAGCTGTGAGAGATTCTTATCTCGTCCGCTCATGTTTACTTTGATCATTAACGCTGCTGACTGAAGACCTGTGTGTCAATTTGAAGGTGTGACGTCATTGCCTACATTTCGCTTATACTTGAACTATGAAGTCTTCTGGAGTAGAGGTGCTCGGCGATGAAATGCGTAATTTCATAAATGAGTGACTATCGAAGTATTTGCTTAGCATTAGCTGTGTGCGTGACAATGATTCTTTATAGGGATGGGCATAATGATCGATTTTAGATGTGTGATATTTGAAGGTATTTACAGTTTTTCTCTATAGGCTTGGCACATTTCTTGAAACTGAGATGACATTTTCAAAACTGCAAGCTCATTTGGCCAAACAGACTTACATTTGTGCACAACCTATCAGTTCATTAGCAAAAGCACATATCTATCCCAAAACTGGTCACACATGCTTCAATCCCAGTTCCTTTCCCAAACAAAGAGTCGGTACAGTCACAACTGCAAAGATCCTTCTCAATTGCTTTGACTCATCTGCATTCACTTAGTTATTTTGCCAAAAAGAACTTGGATGATTTTGCACAACTCTTTGGATCATCTGCAAAAGTTTATATCTCTCCCAAAACAGCTCACTTATGTGTCAAAATCAAATTTCTATGTCATACAAGTAGTCAGTGCCCCCAAAATGCAACTTCCCTTTGGCATTCTGTGAGCAAGTCAAAATCATTAGATGTTTTCTTACAACAGCTAACAAAATACAATTATATATAAAACTCTTGCACACAGCGTAAATAAAGAACCAACTACTGTAACACTTTCACTAGCCTTCCCCCTCTTGGCCATCATCCTCATTCTCTTGGCCATCCATACGCTGCTCTCCATTTGGCCAAAGGTTTTCATCTACATCGCAGCCGATATTTTCCCTTTCAATGCAGCGAGGAAAAAAACGGTGTGAATGTCTCAACCATCCTCTACACTGCTCCCCTGTGATATGCTGGACTAATTTTGACAATTGAACAGATGGTTTTGCGTATTATGATTACACACTCAAATCCTGCTGACATGTTTTGGAGAGGACAGCCATTAGACTGAAAGACAACTAATCCAGTTCGATCAGCAAGATCCATTCATTTGGAAAATGTGCTAAATGTGGGCACATTGTGCAAACTGTAGGCTAAATGTACACAAACATTTGCACATTACCACTGAGGCAATTGAGACATGTACAAAGACATTGGCAATTTGAAAAAAGCAATGAGAAATGCCATTCAGTTGAGAACAATTTAAGGTGGTTTTGGGATTTGTCCGTGGTATTTTGAAAATGCCATCTCAGTTTCACGAAATGTGCCAAACCTATGGAGAAAAACTGTAATTGAGGCAAAATGGAGTGGTTGGTTCAGTCTCAACTAGTTTGTTGTCAAAAGAATATCAACATCACTTGGCTGCACATTTCAACCAGTTAAATAATATTTTTAATTTAAAAAAAATCCCACATAGCCACAATCAAATGTGCATCCCTATTTAAATGTGAAGTTTTTATGGCTGCTTATTTTTTTATTTTATTTTAAAGCCAAATGATGCATTTGACATTACATGACATTATAAAATCATAATAATTCAAAGAGCCCACCACCACACACTTTATTTTGTTTTATTTCACTTTTTTTTCTTGCAATGTGTAACGTTTCTTTTCCTGTGTTATCTCCTTAACAGTTGAACTGTTTTGAGGTCATCATGTATTTGGAGTGGTGGCATCACAAGTTAACAAAATGTAATGCAACCAGTGCCACTCTATACATTTTAAGCTCTTGTTTTTACTTTCACATTATGGTTTATACAGTGTTTTGTATGATTGCTGGGCAAATGTAACTTTTAAATGGAGAATCACTGTGTGTGTGCGCGCGCTCATCAATATAAACATGCACGCCAATGACGTCATTAAAGGGACAGAATGTAGTGAGCATGTAGCAGCCGCTTGCTGAGAGCGACAGGGTGTATGTACATTACAGTATTATGTACGCGCGTAATGTATCCCATGCACCCTGAATGTATCCTGAGAGCTCACGGCCATGCAAACACATGTGCTGTTTGTGCCTTGGAAGAATAAAAAGACTGATTATGAATGACATATGACCTGCAACTTTGCCTTTTTCTGCTATCGGTATGACCTCCTGAAACTGGACCTCAGCCCTTACCTGCTAAATCTTTTATTTCCCAATTGTTAGCACAGAGGAGTTTATACGTGTTAATGTGGATATTTAAAATGAAAAAAAAAAAGTATACACACCCCTGTTCTATGGAAGTGTATTGCATTTACTTTTCTGGCAAAATTTGGGGGTTGGACTTTGTTTTTATTATTATTATTATTTCAGTTTTAATTGAATAATTTGTTTTCATTTTTTTCTGATTTTTGTTTTTAATGTTTCTGTCATTTAAAAATATTCTGAAAAACAGTACTTTATTTCTTAAAAAAAACAAAAAAACATTAAAAATATTCTACAAAGTATATTAAATAAAATATTTTTTTAATTACTAAAAAAAAACAAAGCCTCCAAAAATTGCACACATACACTCACACAAAATAAAATAAAAAATAAAGATTTTTTCCGTACAGTTAAAATGCCAGGTTTTTGTGGTATAAGATGAAACCAAGACAAATCTTTTTAAAGCTTTGTCCGCTGTAACCTGTACAACTTGATTGAATTTTAAAACAAGTTGCACAAGTCTGCACACCCTCTTAGAATGAATTTATCACATTTAAACTCATGTTAAACAAGCGTTAGCACACTCCTGCCACCATTTTAAGTGCCTCTGATTGACCCTAAAATGAAGTTCAGCTTTTATAGTAGGCTTTTTACAGTATCATGCAATACAAGCAAGAGTACACTCTGAACTGGCTGCCAAACAACGGGCATTGTGTAAGAGTACGGAGTACCTATGTCAATTATTAATTAATGTATAATTATATATCATATAACCGTTATTTTTTATTGATGTAAAATTGAGTAACGACATTTTCTAACTTTACTGCAAAAGAGCCAAGAAATGTTACATTTTATACGAGATTAGATTTAGAAATATACTTCAGTTGTTAGTTTTTAAAATAGTTGTAATCTTCCATTTTCTTCTGCTTGTCACTGAATCAGAATAAATTAAATACTTATCACCCTTTGACAGAATTTCATAGCATTTGAAAAGCATCAGAATGATTTAATACACAATTTCCAGTTATCTGTTAGAAACATACTTAATTTGGTTAATTCAACCTATTTTACCTTGCCGTTTTGACTTCTCTGTGATTTTTAGATACATTTTTTATATGATTTCATTTCATGTATGGTGTCCTAATGTGTTCTGAAGTCATCTTAAAGTTATGTGTATAATTTTGATTGTTACAAAATTCACAGTCCTGCTTCATTAGGGAGTGAAAAAAAAACCTTAGGGAAAATGTTGGGAAACACAGCACAAAAGGAACGTAAAAGAAGCACACACAAACAAGAAGAGGACATTTTACAATGTCAAAAGAATTTTATAAGGCCACTTGTGCACTGAAGTTCATACTGATGGGAGCATTTGACTTTTTTTTTTCCATAGAGAAAGTTGTGCAAATGCTAGGCTAAGATAGAAAATTGTGTTCAATAACACATAAAGGTTGTGCATATTTCTAAGCAGGTGCTCCCCACAGCCGATCACAGCCTGACATAATGCAGATAATACTTGCTTATCTTGTTATAAAGTTCTGAAGGAAGCACCTTACAAGGCCACATAAACAGAGTCAAAGTGTGCAAATAAAATGGTGTAGTTCTTCACAATGTAAGTAGAAAAAATTATGCGCAGAAAGGCAACATGCAAGCAATATTTCAATAATGATTGTGTGGGCTCAGTGCCCATTTACAATGCAACATATTCCCTTCAGCAAAACGACATTTGGAGGAATTGGTCACATGGCTGATTTATATCATTATTATTCTTATTATTATTATTATTATTATTATTATTATTATTATTATTATTATTATTATTATTATTATTATTATTAAGGCTTCCCTCCAGAGGCCAAACATAAGCTGCTTGATATATACAGAGCCTGTAATGCCATAAAATTGATTTAATAAATAACTGTTAGAATGCAAAAATATTTGTTAATAACGCTGAGGTTTGGATAGATTTGGAGCGCCGGGCCTGGAGCGTTGACTGTCGAGTTGTGATTGAGTCAGGTCCGCACTTGGAACTTCCCAGCTTTGGTAAGGTATTTCACCCCTTTAAAGGGTTTGTACTTCTCCCCGTACATGTCCAGACGGTTCACTTTTAGACCTACAGAGAATCAATTGTTAGAACGTCACATTGTGACATTCCCCGTTGATTGCAATCACCTGATATGGCCAATTGCTGAATCTTCATGTCGATGTTAAGCGAGGGGTTCTCCTCGGGTTTCGGAGCGCCCGACTGCACGCTCAGGCTGCCTCGCAGGTTCGGAAGCTTCTGTGGGTTCAGCTTCCCCACGTCCCAAACCAAAACCTACAAACACAGACGGATAATGTTAGTGTCACAACTAAAAACTTACCTGACCCTCAATAAGTGGAAGAAAATTGATAGATGGAAATAAAAACGTTTTGAAGTACATGCATATGTTTTTAGATGAGTAGCATGAAAAGTAGAACGGTAACTAGATTAAGTGCAATTTCTGGAGAAATTGTGTGGGAAATGCTGAAAGCTGAATGCTAAGAATTGAATGTATGTGGAATGCTTAGGAAGTAAATTGAGAGATAAATTATAAAATGATGACCTCCTGGTTACTGGACAATGCACTTTACCAACTGTGCCACCGAGCAGTATCACACACCTGGTAATGGTGATAAATTATACATATGGAAGTGGGCGTGGAAAGTGATACTTAGAAAAAGTTCAATGTCTGTCCCATTAAAAATGAATGGCAAAAAGTTGATATTTAACGTTACTGTAAGTAATGTGGAATCAGACGACAGGCGTAAATTTTTGAAGCAAGTTGAAATTTGAACAGTGTAGATCGGAGGCATTATGTGGGAGTTGTTACACGGTAAAAAAGTATGGAGGATAAAAATCACAATAACATATGATGGAAAGCTTCAGCATTCCCACGATGAGGAATAATTGTTTGTTTTCTGATCAGTGACTTATTTGATGCATGAACATGGTTTTAAAAAAAAGTGACTTCTACTTGCATTTTATGTTAAATGCTGAGTA
The DNA here is from genome assembly GCF_051991255.1 of Vanacampus margaritifer. Taxonomy (NCBI): domain Eukaryota; kingdom Metazoa; phylum Chordata; class Actinopteri; order Syngnathiformes; family Syngnathidae; genus Vanacampus; species Vanacampus margaritifer. The sequence goes on along the minus strand of NC_135443.1, from coordinate 17,173,313 downwards.
TTTAGAATAGAATTGTAAACTGCGTTATGATGTCAGCCAAATGACTGCTTCCATTGTACTTTTCGGAGCGGCATACAATAACTCCTCAGTCCCTGATTCACTGGCAAGACCCGAAAGTATGGCATCTTAAGTGCTGAGTGTGCATTCACCTTGGAGGCTAGGTCATATGTGTAGTTGCCCTGCGTGGCAGTGAGGTTGGCACTGAGTACGGCTTTGGGCATGTGGATGGTGACCAGCAAGCCCTCCACCGTCTTCCCCATCGTCTGCTTGGGCCCGATTGTGATGTCCAGACGGCCGCAGGAGCCCGTCTCCATGAAACTGATGTTCTGCTTCACGTACACCGGGATGGCCACCAGACTGAGGTAGTAGGAAAAGTGACCCGGGCTGTTTTTGTATGGAAAACAAAAACTGCACATTCACAATTGTCTGCGCTTACTTTTGTGAGCTGACGTGATAAGTCATGAGGGTGAAGTTGCCGTCGGGCGGGATGAACGAGAGGACGTGCTCCGACTCCCAGCGCTTGAACCGCACACACGGGTGAAAGCTGACATCGTCCAGGAGGCGGGGATTCTTTAATGCACGATGCAACGACAGGGTTTGTAATTAATTGCTTTATTTCCACAGTTAACCCACGATTAATCGCACGTTACATCTGTTCTAAATGTACAATAAAATATTGTTTTGAAGTTTTTCATACTCTTACGATTTAACATAAAAGTGGACAAATATTTTTTTACGAAATACAAATGTGGTTGTTGTATCTTTCAGTTCATTGATTTAGTAATTTTATAGTAATTCATAAAGTTATTTGAAGTTAACTATTTTACTGCCAAATGTTATCCAAAAAACAGCCCCTACACAGTGCCAGCCGATTTCGAGCATTTTCACTCATTATTGAAGGCAAACAGAATATTGTGTGCTATGACGACATAAACATGGTGGATACCATATGGTGATTGAATTCCAATCTTTCATTAGAAAAAAAAGTATGATTTTTCTTTATTCCTTTCCCTTTAGTATTCACCATTTGAAAATAGGTCATTTAAGTGACATTGAGTGAAAATGGAAAAAATAAGGAGAAAACAAGCTTTTTGTGAAAAGATACATTTTCCGCACAACAGTGACTTTGACACTAATATTTTTTGTTTAGTGATGCTCTGTGAATTAGATTTAATATGACAAACGCTTTGATCATTCACGTCACGTTCTATTTCCTAAGATCCGCCATGTTTTCCTGTTATTTGATACGCGGGAGCCCGCTGACAAATACAATGCTGCCATCTGCTGGTCATAGTTAGTGGGTGTTTTGGGATTTTCACAACTCCATTCACAAACTAGCGCTGCACAAGACGTTGCACTGTCCATTGGGGGAGAAAAAACATAGTTGACGTCAATTGACGTTATCGCCGGCATTCATGGGGATTTTAGTAAACGGCAATAAACGTTCTTGGAGGTAAAATAGTTGAAAAGCTATGCTAAATAGTTAAAAGGAGCGTGAAACATTGAGTCATAGATATCTTGAAGTAATTTTCCGCCACTAGGTGGCATAATGTTTCATGTTGGCAATAATGCATAAAATCATGATGCACAAACCACTGCATTGTATCTCTCAAAACCGAGCGCTCACCATGAAGGACAGCGTGAGGTCAGGCATCCCCGTGAGCCGGACGCAAGCTTCAATCACACCTTGAATCTCTGCAAACACCGTGGAACCTGAACAACAAGCCCAGTTTACACAGCATTAAGTAGAACCTTCAGGTTACATTTATTGACAATGTAAAAAAAATCTTCAAACATGGACAGCCCAGTTAATAAAAGTTTAATGACTATCTGATATTCTTTTACTGTAAAAGGCTTTGCGGCAGAGCAATTCTAAGCAAGTGGGTGACGCAAAATATTTTCTTCTTCCATTTATACAAAAAAAATGACTGTCAATAACTAAGTTAAGTGCAAATGTTATTTCATTTTAAGCCATTATTACATTTTCAAGAAATTATTACGTTATTGGGTGCTATAAGGAACTTTAAAAGAATAATCACCCTACTTTGAAATAGATTATATTATATAATAGTGCTCAGTGTAAAAACAGATGCGGTGTCTCAGTACGGAGCGTCTTCCAACCTGATTTGTCCAAAATGGCATCAATTTCCTCAATGACATCGAAGTATGCTTCATTATTGGTGTATTTAACACCAGCACGCCTCCAGGGGATATTGGACAACTGACCCGTTGGGAGCGTGTCTCCAACATTGCTCCCCCCTAAGGAGAAACACAACAAAAGTTTTGGACTCCGTTCCCACACATTTGGAGATAAGTAAACGTCAGCCATCTGTTTACCCGTGAGAGTATTGACGACCGTTCGGAGAATGGTGGGAGGCCTGATCATCTCCTTGAGGACGTTGGACTCAGTTGCTAGCGGAAAGCCATTGTCGAGCATCTCTTCGAGGATCTCGTACACCGTCACCAGGTTGTCTTTGATCACGAATTCGGAGCATTCGCCAAAGTAGTCCTGTTGTATGCAAAGCTGTTTGAGCATTTGGTCGATATCGTTGGTTCTTTGACATTTTACAATCAGGAAATTGAAATTACAAGAATAGACAATTGCCATTAATTTTATGTAATTTTAAGAAAAAATTCTATATTTGGATCTGTATAGGCCTCTACTGTACATGGACCTTAAACTAGATATCAAGGATAGCGAATAATTGTAAAAAATATATATATATATATATATATATATATATATATATATATATATATATATATATATATATATTTTTTTTTTTTTTAAATCCTTCATAGATCTTTATATAAAACTGAAATGGAAATGGCCCCTGCACAGTGGTTATGGAAAGTCTACACACCCCTCTTCAGGTGCCAAATGAGACCAAGATCAATATTTTTAAAACCCTTTCCACCATTAGTGTGACTTGTATGTAGAACTCAATTGGATTAAAAATATATGTTTTCAAGAGAGGACGCACAAATAAGCACCTGAAATAATGTCACACAAATATGTGCACTCTATAGTAACCAATCACATTCAAACTTATCAGTACACACTGACACCATAAATTTGAGCTGTAGGTTTCCCACCTATGCTGTGACTTACCTGAAGAGTGTCTGCAACCCTGTGCAGGAATTCAATGACAAAAAGTGGAGGCACTTCAGTCTGGATGACAGCGAGGAAGAAGAGTTTCCCTCTGTATATATTAATGAGATAGTGATGCGGGGTCTGCAGGATAGGAGGCACATTCTCGCGTTCCAGCGCCTTCTCCTTGGCTTCGAAGAAGTAGTCACACACGCTCCGGTTGATGACGCTCTTCCAGTGTTTCTCCAGGAAGATGTCTCCCGTGTAATTGATTAGGAACAAACTGTGGATCATCTCAGCTGAAACAATAAGGAGATTGTTGTTGTGTTGTGTTGATGGCAACAAAGCAAGGTAACAAGCGCGCACGTCAATACTTTTAAAGCATTCATATTCATTCTAAATTATAATTCTTTGTTTTCATTTTAATTCAAAAGTTATGTCACATTGTGCCAAATCTGAACAACTCGCTCAGACAACAGAGTTTACTTCAACTAGTTCCTGAATTTACAGTTTATGGATTACGGTATATTTATACGATCTACAACAATGTACAAGAATCGCTAAACTACAAATACAGAAAAGCCCTAACCGTAGAAACGTTCGGTGTAATATTTTAACTTTTACCTGCTGACTGTAGTTTGGTCGACAAACAGTGACGATGTTGCCACCAGACAGGGAAGTCCTAGCGAATGCCTGCTCCAGTGAAACACATAAACGACTTGAGTCACTATTTTATGGCAACAAATTGAAGAAACTAGAAATCAGATTGGATGTATGTTTTTTAAATCCCTAAAATAATAATATCAGTATTTAAGGGGCTTTCGAGGCTACTGTTTCCCCCCGCAGGCACATTTAAAGACTGCTGTACCTGCTCTGCTCAATAAAAGTTTCTTGTGTTAACCCTCAGTTACGTCTTTCAGGATTTTCCTTACACAAAATGTAGACGTCACAAAAGAGTATAACATTCTCATGTCAAGCGCGAACAAAAAAAAAAATACGACTAAGACATGTTATTGTACATTTATATGTTTGGAGGCAAATTATTAATTTTCACTCTTTTAAATATAGATAACCTATGGAAACAGATGTGTCGAAATTTGGCATTGCACAATAATCCGAAAAAGAGCTTTAGCAAGTTCCCTATTTTTCCTTTCCTAGTCTTCTAGAATTACAAATAACCGTAAAACACAACAAATTTTCTCTAGAAGCAGCGGCTTTTCAAAAACACACATAGAGTGCCCTTAATCAGCTATATTTATTTTATAGTTATCTTAGTTTTAGAAAAGTGTAACTCAAAAAGGCGCATTCTTATTTATAATAATAATAATAATAATAATAATAATAATAATAATAATAATAATAATAATAATAATAATAATAATAATAATAATGCTTCTGAAGTCAACGTACTACAAGTCTATCAATGCAGCTTGTGATTGGTGGAGCCCTCTTGGGCCGTCCCATTTTAACAGCCTGCGAGCCCACAATCAGGGTGATATATTAATTTATTTTAATAGCGGGATCTGTGCATGTCGTCTCGCTGATAAAAAGGTGAACAACGCAACGTGCCCGTGCCTTGCTTGACCAACAATGGCCTCCTCCGAGGAACCCAAAGCGAAGAAACCCAAAATTTCCACACAAGAGAAGACGGACTCTGTAGCCAAAACCTCTCCTGTGAAATCAAGGTGACAACAATCTCGGGGTGGGGAAATGTGTGCTAATATTTAGTTGTTAAAACGAACTCTAATGTGAGCTTCACTTATAGTTGGATTTTTTTTCTTAATGCACAAATGTGAATGAAGAGAAAGGAGGTCAATGATTGTGTGTAACCTCGTTGTTATAGCTAACCTGAATGCTGTACTAAAATTTAATCTTACTCGTCTTCAAGCAGTGCTATTAAAATTGTCCCCTTGTAATTGTCCTATGAGTTGTTATTGCCAGTTCAAGGTGACCGTCGGTATGTAGAAATAAATAGTTCACTCCCTGTCAGTGAATTGCTGTCCCGTTGCCAGGTTTGTTGGGGTGACACTGAACGCACCACGGTCCAACACAACGCGTGGCATGGCAGTCACGTGGCCTCAACAAGGCACTGTTTTGGTACCCAGTTTTCCCCGGCTTGCACATGAATGCACCACGATGCAGTTCTTTACGGCTAATCCAGCTCCTTTGAAGCGCTTATCAGCACGCTTCTCACGATCATTTGAAGTGTCTTACAAGAGACGTGTTGAGGCGAACCGAGCCAATAGCCAGGCAGAGACCGGCTGTTGCGGCCCTTCCTCCTTTAGATGCCCACCAGTCAACCAGTTAGGAGGAGGAGGAGGCGGAGGAGGAGCTGGGGTTGCAGGGGGAACATCGATCTGCCACACATTTGTGCTGAAATTGAGGTGTTTGGGAATTCTTTGCTCCTTTTTCATTTAGCTCGCTCAACAGGTGTCTAGCACCCACAGAGACAGACAGAGAGACAGATGTCTACATTGAGGTAAGTGGCAAAGAGGATCAATGTAATGCTTGAGTAATTGGCTGCACATATATCATCTGACTTACATAGAAGGAAGATGTTTGTGTGTTGTCGGACAAGATAGTGAGGGTGTGGCATCCACTGGGGTCCATGCATTGACTTTGGAATTAACAAACGTGCTTTAGTCTTCTGTGCTTTGGCAAATGGCTAAGTTACCAAAGGGAGGCATGTGAATTGAGGTTGTCTACCCTGGACTGCAAGATTTTGTGGATTATAAAAGCAAAAAGTTGCTTGACAGACATTCGCCGATGCTGCACTTGTGGATGTTATTCACTGACACAAGGCCTGAGGGTCTGGAAACAGCTTGTGTGCGGGTCATATCAGTGTGCTTTTGCAAATGGAATCACATGCAATGTCGCCCTGGTGGAGAAACAATTACACACATGGTTGACTTGGCTCTCTCTTTATACAAGTACAAGTAATGTCACTGGTGAGCACTATTTCTCCTTTTCCGTGCAGATTTTTCATAGTCATCATGTGATTGTGGTCACATGAAGCTAGCGTATGCCCAGGGTGACATTTCTGACCCACTTGCTGGCTTATCTCGAGCAGATTCGGAGAAAGTAAACAAGCAGGATGCTGCAACATTTAATCTCAAGATGCTCCTTGTTGATTTAAAGGAAAGCAATGGCTAAATCCTCTTTTTGCACTTATGCTGCAGCCCTAATTCACTCTTCGGGATGGGAAATCCCTTGCTGGACATTTGCGCCGTGGTGGACAAAGACTTCTTGGACAAGTAAGTACAACATTAGGGATAGAAGCTGATATTCAGCATATTGACTAATATCCGCCATTGACCTTTTTTTAAATTTATTTATTGTGACTTGATAATAGAGACATTTAAAATGGTATTAGCTTCAAGAAAGTATTTATTTAAACTTTCAGTTAACTTTGAGATGCTATTTGACCCTGTGGTGTAGACTGCACCTTGTTTTTGTTTGAAATTGAAAATAAGACTTGCTGATGACCCGGGCAACGCCCTGAACTTCTCGTTAGAATTTTAAAACAATAATAATAAGTCAACAAGGAATGAGTTGGAGTTTTTATTTGTTTTAAATTTGGATGCTAATAATTTCCTTTTTAGTGAAAGTCAATGTATGCTAATAATCGGTATCAGCCCTTTAAAAAAACACATCATCGTATCTCTATTCAACAGCAGTTTGTTTCTAATGGTCTTGGGTGCACCACATTAAATGCAAACTAGCAGCTAGTGCAAAATGTAAAATAAAGAGTCATTTCTGTATTGTTTTCTGTTTAACCTCTATAATGGGCAGATAAAGCAACAATTTGAGTTCCTAATACCAGTTAGCGCCAGTCAGACATTCTATTTACTTATTTCTTTGACTTTGTATCCTCTGCAATAATCTGTAGATTTTCCTTTAGTAGTGTCCAAGCTGCACTGAAGTGACCAGGACAAAGGGTTCATGTGGCTTCCAGTTCAGAGTCCACCCTGCAAGGAAACCCTTGCGTAAATGCTGGGATTCGATTTAAAACAGCCACGCATGCGTATCTGATTCAGCCTCTCCTCAAATAAAGCAGAAATGAAACTACCTCATGGATTAAAAAAATGTTCTCGATCAAAACAGTGGCAGAACCACTATTGTGTCTGCATAATCAGATAAACTTGAATGAGGATGATAGTGTATTTTTTCTGAATGAATGTTAATATGCTTTTTTTGTGTTCTTTAATTTGTAGATACACACTGAAACCAAATGACCAGATCCTGGCCGAGGACAAGCACAAATCTCTGTGCGTATCTCCCCTTTAACAGCCCATCTTGTAGAATATTGACTATTTGATGTCACATGTTTGCCCCTCGCTGTTACATCTACATTCTAACCGACTCCTCTCAAGGCTGGAGCGGACCAGTCAAAACAGCCCTGCAATGAACTCCGTTCGGTTATAGAACAGCAATAGTAGGGCAGCAGATCTAGCACAGCGAGTGTGTATGAGCCAATAGCAGAGCAGGACTTTTCACCTCCCAGTTCCTGTGAGACAAGAGCCACAAAACAAACAGCAGGAGATAAAGCATCTTTTGCATTTTACACAGAACAGTCACAGTAACCCGCAATCAATTAAATATGTGGTACTGGATCTTATGACTAAACTTCTCCCATCCAACACGTGTGCGGCTAAATAATTTTTACCCTTGAACTAATAGGCTCTTGTAGGATAACTGTTTGTATCTTTCCTCATGTTCAGTAAGCAAGCACAGTCGGAAAGCCCCACGCTGCACCATCTGGCTCTGTCTCAGAAAATTTAACAGCAGTTGTCCTACCCACAATCCTGTTGAACCCTTGAAGAACAGGTTTCTCAGCTACACTAGGCTATACATGTGGGTTGTTGTAATCCATATCTTCTACCACTAGAGGTCGTTTGTCTTTTCTGGAACTGGTGGTTGATTGGAGAGTAATTCTTCTACAGTACTACTGTATGTTTGCATGAAATGAATGACCACTGCCCAGCCATCAGAGACCGTGCCTATACGTGACCATAATTCCGAAAACTGCTTTCAATCACTTAATTAAGTTTGTGCTATTAAAGGGTAAAGTTTAAGATGAACTGAGCAAGGAATGGTGCAGACACAAGTCTGGGATTGATGGATAACGGTATGAATTAATGACTATCATAATCTATATATGATGTGATCGATGTAACCTGTAATAATGTGTCCAAAAGGAAAAACGGAATAAAACAAAACAAATCAACCCCCCCCAAAAAAATTATTGACAATAATATGTTCTGTACAGCAAAACTAGTCTAAATACAGTATTTTGAATAATATTGCGTTAGTGGAATATGAGTTAAGCAGCAAAATCCAGAAGTTTTTATCAATATCAGAAGGTGGCCATTTTGCCATTGAAAAGACATCGCAGCTGCTCAGGTCTCAGGTAACAACCAATCACAGCTAAGCTTCAGAAAACAGGGGAGCTGTGATTGCTCGTTACTTGAGACCTGAGTAACTGTGAATGTGATGTCATCTTCAGTCGACCGCAAGTTGCAAAATGGCCGCCCCCTGAGAGGGATAAAAAGGCTGGATTTTGGATATTAATGAGAAACTGATGTGATATAGGTCTTGCTTTATTTATTTGTAATTTCTTATTTTTTACCCCATGCAGGTTTGATGAGCTTGTGAACAAGTTCAAAGCAGAATACCACGCTGGGGGAGCCACACAGAACTCAATAAAGATCGCCCAGGTTTGTCCTTTGTGGCGTCCTGTGACATCACTGCAGTGATTCTGTCCTCCATTTAATGTGGAGTGGTAATTTGTGCCATCACTGCGCGCAGTGGATGATCCAGGAGCCTCACAACGTGGGCACCTTCTTCGGATGCATCGGCAAAGACAAGTTCGGTGACATCCTGAAGAAGAAGGCGGAGGAGGCCCATATTGATGCTCACTACTACGAGCAAGACCAAGAGCCCACAGGCTCGTGTGCAGCATGCATCACTGGAGCGAACCGGTAAGGTCCACACACATACACTGGTTTTGTTTGTTTGAAATATTCAGCACATGGTTTGTTGATCTCTGGTGTTTTCTCTTTCTTTAAGGTCTCTAGTGGCTAACCTGGCTGCTGCTAACTGTTATAAAAAGGAAAAACATCTGGACATTGAAGAAAATTGGAAGTTGGTGGAAAGCGCTAAAGTTTATTATATAGCCGTGAGTACTGATCCGTGAATGTCACGTGACTCCCCTTGTTTGCCTTGAACCTTCGAGGTGAACTTTGGAGCAGTCACTGTACATATAAACAAATGTCTGACACAAAAGACAACTTGCATGAATTAATTTGAACTAAAAGTTCTAATAAAAAAAATCTAAATCAAAGTTTTAAACGAACTGTAGTTAAATATTAACTTCAAATACATTAATTGTATTAAAAAGTTAAATAGAACGCAACTGAACTTGGGTAGTGATTTTTAAGTACCACTAGAGGAAGCCTGTGTACCACTTAAATGAGAATTGTTGGTTCACCGTCTTTTTTCACAATTAGCGACCCAATGAAAACGGACCAGCAACCTGTGTTTGGACATGCATTGTTTATGGCAGTGATTCCCAACTACTATCATTTATTTATTACAAATAATTTACCATTGTTCATCTATGAATGACAGTGACTTATTGTGATAGACAGGACAATTATATGCGCCTCCACTAGATGGCAGAGGTGTTTTTATTTAACTTTCCCAGCTGTTGCTATTCACAGAACAAAATAAGTTAAGCCTTCCTGCTAGCATATTATCAACTTTGTGTTGAACTGAAAAGGTAAGTAAATTTGTTAGTAACCTGAGATGAGATCATCATTATTTCTATACACGTACTTTTTGTTTACTTGTGTGAGACTTTTCTAATGTTAAATACGTGCCTAGGTTCAAACACTGATTTATCGTCTAGTATTGGTTATTAATCTAATGTAATTAAAATATTTGCTTGTGGATGCATATGTATTTCACCACAGCTGTACTATGCGTTTCCACATGTATTGATGCATATGTTGATGTTGATGATGTTTCCTTCCAGGGTTTCTTTGTCACAGTGTCTTTGGAGTCCATGCTGAAAGTGGCCAAGCACGCATCAGAGAATAACAAACTGTTCTGCCTCAACCTGTCCGCACCCTTCATCTGTCAGTTCTTCAAGGACCACCTCATGCAGCTCTTGCCTTTCGTGGACGTGCTCTTCGGCAATGAGACGGTAAGGCAGTTTTCCGATGAGTATTTATTGGACAGTATGTGTGCTTGAATAAGAGCAAAATGCAGTGATTGGGATTGCATTCTGGTGTTCGACATCATGCAACGTTACCTCTTCAAATATTCTGATGTATTCAAACTGATTCATAAGTGAAGCCTCCCCATATCGTTATCACACCGTACTTTCCTTCTGACAAACTGTCTGCAGCCTCTCTTAGTCCCCAAAAGAGCAATCTTGCTTTCATCATTCTACAAAATTGCTCCATTTCTCTTTTAAGCCGGACAATGTGTCCAGCTTGGTCGACAGCCACTCTACCACCTGAGCCATTTCACTCTTGCTGTTTGCCACTATACTACATTGCTGGTGTGTCCAAAATGAGACCAAAAACGTGCCTTTGAAGGATTCCGCCTGACACCTTTAATATAATAACACACAGCTGGAGAGGCATGGCTCAAGTGCTACTACAAGAAGTGGCTGTCTCCCAACCTGAAGGTTGTGGGTTCGTTCCTCAATCCCCGAGTAGCCCCCCCTTAAATAAGATGATAAAATGTACTCAAAACACTTCTTGTAATATTTACTTAGTTTTTTCAAGTAAATATTTTACTTAGTTTTTTTTTTACAGTGATAACATAACGTATGCAAAACTGTGGTTATACAACAAAATCTTGGCTTAAGCGATTCGCATTAAAAGCTAATATCTTCAAGCATGTTTTTTTTCTGTTTATACTTTATACATTAAATCAGTGGTTCTAGTTATATATATGTATTGTTCTGGTATAAAACAAAGATTCACTAATCTGTGATTTTTCTGTTGATTCCGTCCTACAGGAGGCAGCCACATTCGCTAAAGAACAAGACTTTCAGGTGATTCAGTGTCCCTGCTGTTATCTCTGCTGCACTTTAATGCATTTTGTCTAAACGTGTGTCATGCGGTCACGTCTCTGCAGACCAAAGACATTAAGGAGATTGCCAAGAAAATGCAGGCTCTGCCCAAAGTCAACACCAAGAGACAAAGGATTGTTGTCTTGACTCAGGGGAAAGATGAAACTGTGATGGCTCTCAGTAAGATTTCCATTCCTTTTTTCCCCCCTCAAATAAAATCGGTCTGTGTTTGAGGTGTCATTCAACCCCCACCCCAATGTTTGTGTTCAGTTGACAAAATTGAGACTTTCCCAGTGATAGCAATTGATCCCAAAGACCTTGTGGACACAAACGGTGCTGGTGACGCCTTTGTAGGAGGTGAGAGCTTGCAGTGATCGCTTTTATGACTTGTTAGGATTTTGTGGGTTTTCCAGTTTTAAAAAAAGATTTCCTTCCGCTGCGCAGGTTTCCTGTCTGGGCTGGTCCGAGAAAAAGCGCTGGACCAATGTGTGAGAGCAGCTCACTACGCTGCCAGTGTCATCATTAGAAGATCGGGTTGCACGTTCCCTGAAAAGCCGGACTTTGTTTGATGTATTTTTATTGTTGTTCTGTGTCCCCAAAAATGTCCATCATTTGACACAAAATGTCACCTAGAATATTTTTTACCACAGTACTCCCTCCCATTCAGATATATATTTTTGAACCTGCCATCTGATTGTATTTTTTAATTTTAATCTCTTCTTTCTTTCGTCTTTCGAGTTGCAAGAACTATTAATAAGGGATCGCAAGCTCAGCCAATCAAATTATGGTAAATATAATTGTGGCCAAAATCAGGTATACAACCACAGGACCACATTTTGACATAATAACTCTTAAACATCAGTGTCGACTTCATAACTCTGCACTCAATTGATTTTTTAATTAAATAATTCTACTTGTTTGTAAGGGATTAATTTGTGTGTGATTTACGACAAGTTTTTCGTTTAAAAAACATGAATTAATATGCATCAAAGCCACTGGCCATAGGAAATACAACTGTGAACTGTGCAAATCATGAGTGCCTTTTAATATTGGTTCAAAAAGTTAAATACTTGAAGCTACTTTCGTCATCAATATGCAAAGTAAAAGTGCACATACGCTAGTCCTGTTGGAAAGTAAGACCAACAATCAAAGGATAATTGAGGGCATTATGTGAGTAGCCATTCGAAAGGTGTAATTTTTTTTTCACCCATTTTCCAAGTACCTCAACATTCAGCTTTGTTAAATTTCATACAAATGCACATTTATCACGTTGTGATAAGATTTTGTTTTTACCTCTTCAGTGTTTGATTTAGATTAATCAATACTTGAATACAATTTTGATGATGCACAATGGTTTCTTCCTTTTACAATTGTTTTTAAATATTGGATTTACAATCCTATTCAGTCGTATTCCTCACTATGTACTCAAACAAGAGGCCTCAAGTGACCCTTTTGTCTGGTTGTTGCCAGACTTTAATGTCTAACATGGACAAATAAAATGAACACAAAACAATCTACGCTCTTGGATTTTTTTCCCCCTTTGTATATTTATTTATTTATTTAACATTTCCTTGCCAACAGCATGTCATAAAATTTAAAAATGAAATTGAGATGCTATTAAGATATTTTATGTTGGATTTATTTATTTAAATATCTCAATCTATTACTACACAGTACTCATTGCAGTCTCGACCTCATATGCTGGTCTTTTAATTTTAGCTCATGAATTTTTTTTTTGTGTGTCTTTTAGTTTGTATTTGCCCCAGACTTCTCACTTACTAGTGAAACTACAAATCAATCCATTTAGATTTTTTAAATAACTGAAATTAAAATAAATCAAGTTATTTGCTCTGTTTTATACCAACAATAACATACAAATCCTTTAATTTTGGAGATAAAAATTTAATTTTAAAATTAATTGCAGTACAGTACTGTATTTGTTCTCTATTGGGGTGTAACACCCACCCCCACGGCCTAACATGCATGTCAAAATGTATTGTGTGCCCCCCGGTATTTATCCAAGAACAACAAAAATACAGTTACAACCAATTTTGGTTGGGCTGCAAATATACTAATGTATTTCTTTCTTTATTTAGTTTAAAGCTGCCTAAAGCCTTCTGGTACTCTCCCAGATCCTCATTTTAAAAACGGATGTAATTTATATATTTTAGCAAGTAATCTTAATTTCTTTTAAGGTAAAATGGGTTTTTTTCATATAATAATTTCAGATTAAAACAAAATGGAATTATATAGATATATTTTTCTTCCTCATACATCACTTACACATTTACCCAACATTTTCAAGAATAGCCCGTAAAATGACTCCCATTACTCCAATTTTGATTTGTTAATATTTAAGCACATATATGTTCAGGGCTGGCCCTAGGTGATTTCGTTGCTCTAGGCGAAAGTGTAGATTGTAGTCCCCCAGACAACTACATGTAATACAAATAAATAGCCTAAGTACAGTGTAATAAAACTGTTTAGTGCAATTTGTGCTGACATTATTAACTACAAAATGTTTTCAAACTATGTACAACATATTTGTGTAAGATACATATAAAAAGTAATAAAAATAATGAGGTAAATGACGGACGCCCATTTTGTTAACAATTGACGGGAAACTTAGAAAAATTGACGAAAATTTAAATGTAATTTTTATAGACAATTCTGATTGACTGACATACATATACACATACCTCTTCACTGGGCCCGTTTTTCCTCCTCCTCCTTTCGCCGCTTTCTTAATGCGGTACCTGAGGGCTTGGACCTTTTCATTGTAAAGTTTTTTGATGCATAGACAACAACATAAGCGAGCCATCCATCTAGCAATAGCGCTAACACTCTGAGAAGATGCGCGACCCTTCCCCCTACCTTTCACTGTAAACAGCAGCAGGTCAGATTCAGGGTGCCAGGTCATGATCTCATATTTTTTGGGACTAGAAGTCATTAAAAAATGATTATTATATAATATATATATGCGGTATAACATAACATATATAAATAATGTAAAATAAATCAAATATATATGCTCTATAACATTTTGTAGCATCCTCGGTTGAAATAAAGATGGTCTGTCCAACTGATGGTTTACAACTTTTATTAAACCTTCCTTTGTGTGAACACACTGTAAGAGCTACAATACAAATAAACAAAAATTGCCATTAATAACTCAAACGGATTTTGTGTATCCTTTTACTATATTTAAGCCATATATTAGGGTGACCAATTTCCCATTTCCAAAAAAAGAGGACACTTGCCCCGGCCTTGAAATTGTGGTACCAGTCGCAGTTTTATTTTCCTCGCAATGCCAACCTGACATTTTCATGAATTTATAGAACCACCGGACGCACTAACAGGACGTAAGAAAATGATCTGTCGTCCCAAAAGAGGACATATTTGGCCACCCTATCATATACCATCCATCCATCATTTTCTTGGCCGCTTTTCCTCACAAGCGTCGCGGGGGTGCTGGAGCCTATCCCAGCTGGCTTCGGGCAGGAGGCGGGGTACACCCTGAACTGGTTGCCAGCCAATCGCAGGGCACACAGAGACGAACAACCACACTCACAATCACACCTAGGGACAATTTGGAGTGTTCAATTAACCTGCCATGCATGTCTTTGGAATGTGGGAGGAAACCGGAGTACCCGGTGAAAAGCCACGCAAGCACGGGGAGAACATGCAAACTCCACCCAGGTAGGCCGAAGCCCGGACTCGATCTCACATCCTCTGCACTGGGAGGCGGACGTGCTAACCAGTCAGCCACCGTGCTGCCCCCTATCATAGACTATAAATGAATTACCCTAACTATACCTTTTATAGCCATGACAATTGAGTACAATTTATATTGTAAATAAACATTTTAACCTTGCATGTTGCCTTTATAAATACCCTAAAACTAAATAAACCATACAGAAATACAGATTCTTAGTCAATAAAACAGAATCTTGAGCAATAGCATTGCTAAATATTTACCAAGGAGCGTTAGCATACTCCAGTGGACGAAAACGGTAACGTTTTTACTATGCAGTAAATTACATAATGACCATGAAATATAGCAACATTAGTTAAACAATGAAACGAACCTAGTTCCCTTCTCAGCCAGGTGCTAAAGAATCATTCACTGAATTAGTTGTAAACTTCTGATTTCCTGTGGCACGCACTTCTTCTCTGCACTTGGAAGATGGCGCTACTAATGGCACAGTACATCGGTTACTTACGTCAGTTCCTACCGGTTTATGAGACCTTTTCCTGTATCCTTTAAAATAAAAGTATTAACTATATTATAATAGCACAATAAAACAACGCAATTCTGCAATCCAAAAATGCAAAAACAAAAATAATAGCAGGGTAATTTACATATTTTATTTTAGAAAACTTGAGGGGGGGAGGGGGATATTTTTTATCTCTTTTTTTTTTTTGCCCTGCAATTTGGCGCCCTCTCCACTAGGGCGCCTATGCCCTGTATATGTTAACTAACACGAGAGAGTTAGGTGTTCAGACAAAGATGAGGTATTACATCCAGTGAACACCCCAACCTCTTGTCGAAATGTGATCCCAATCATGGTTGTTGATCTTGCATCTTTAGTTGTTTTAGTCTCAGCTTCTCCTCTTGCAGTGTGATGTCAAGAGCTCTGAGCTGCTTGAGAAAACCGTGGTTGGGCAGGACGCAACGGCGTTGTCGCACATGCTCGATGGCGTCCACCACGGTTAAGCCTTGCTCCATCATCAGGTAGGCCAAGACCAGTGAAGCTGACCTGCTGCGACCCATCACGCAGTGCACCAACACCTTGTCTGGAACAAGTCAAAATATGACGAAAATTGAGACAGAATGCTGAATCTTGGTTTTGTTTGGATTTGTTCCAAACTGCCAAATTGTGTTTATCCCAGTGTGCAACCTTATGACGGCGCCAAACACACGGTTTTTGACCCAAATTCAAGCTTTCAACAAACATGCACTAAAATGTAATGACCAGGACATTTAGACAGCATTTGTAGACACCAGTTTATACAGTTTATTAGCAAAAAAAAAAGAGTTGATTTAGCGTTGAGTTACTCTTTAACAATGTGCTTTTCTTTGTGTTTGCTTAATTTAGTGGTTCTTGAACTTTTTACACCAACTACTATCCTTGACTTACTCAGTGGTTGTCTCAGAGCTTCGTTAATGAACTGTGTTGCCGGACAGAAGAACTGTGAGATGTCAAATGTGGGTTTGTCATCTGCCTCCAGCCCAAAATACTGGATGTCAGTGTCTGAGTAGTAATCTGCACCAGTCAGAACGTTGTTGTACTTCCCCTCGGCAGCATTCAACACGTGCGTGATACCCAGGTCCTTCAGACCAGGTCGCTCCAGAGCCGTCTTCCTTTTCCCAAACAACACATACCGCTTACTTCATTTTTACAAATTAATTTTAGTTATGTTTTTTTCAGTTTGTGCGTGTTTACTTACTCATCCCCGATGAAGATATTGGGCCAGACTTGGTTGAAGTGTGCATATTGAACGCTGGTGCCAGTCCAGAAAAGCTGCTCCAGGTCTAGAGTGCCTGGTGTGATGTAATCGCTATCTGGGTCCACTTGAACAGCTGTGTAGGGGTTCTTTCCTCTTGATTTTACCGCACAGGAGGACATGGTTCTCCTCTAAGCAGCAAGGAAAATAATCTTTTTTGGGGCGCGTTGCCACCTCCCAGCAATGTGGCCCTGTGCGCCCGCACATAATGCTCATGCCAGAAACCACCACTAAATACAAAAATGTGAATATGTATGATAGACAGATCGATAAACCCTCTGTTAAGTATTATCTACAAATGTATCTGAGGATGTCATTCAAGCTTGAGCATTATAATCGTTCTCAAATGCTGTACGTCTCATGGGAGCATTTCATCCGCAGGATTATTTCAAGATCCCAAAAATATTCAACCCATTCATGCTTCCTAAAATATTACATATGGTTACTCATTAGCTGTGTGTGAAGCTGAATATGAAAATATATCACTTACCATTCATATAGTTGTCTGAATTTTGTGATTTGTCTCCAAGCAGGACTTGTGTTCCTTCACTTTTGGCATAAGGACACATGCTAACTGCTCTCTCTGTGTTTGACATGATATTTTTAGGCCGTTGCCTGCCATGACACCACATCAGCGTGACGCGCAAACATTTGCTTGTTTCAAACCTTGTAACACCTCATGTACAGAATGACAGCAGTCACTGTCATGCTGCGTGGGAAACATTAAAAGTCCAAGGCACACACAATATTGTGTTACATCACAGTCATGTTAAGAATCTCACGTGTCCGAACAAGTGTGTGTGTGAGGTCCCATGACAGCACATTGAGACCTATTTGTAGAAATAACACACCTTGTCACATAATATTGGTTTGTGACTTTTTCATTTTTGTTAATTTTGTTTTTAGGTCCAATCAATAGTTTCTGTTCAAACAATTAAGACTTCGTATTTATCGTACTTAAATGTGCAAAGTCTGTGCATGTCACGTGCAACGGTGCAGGTGAGAAGTTCTTCTAAGGTGAACAGCAGTCACTTTTTGTAGTGGTTCAAGAGTAAGTATATTATTTCACTTTTGTTTTACATTTGATAGTTTATAGCTTAATTGTCTATTTGACACCGACATTGCTGTTTGTGGTTATCTAGAATTTTCCTTAATAGCTATTCATTTAATGCCATAATATTTAGTTAGGTGCTGTCGAGACAAAATCTTTTTCCATCTGACCAGAGTTTTGTTTCAATTTACGGTAATAAAACAAATAGCAACATCTAATCAAACACTTTTCAAATCAAAACAGCTATCAATAGTTCCATATGAAAGAGATAATTATTTACATTTCGTGGAAAAAAGATTCAGAGTTAAAACTTTTGCCAGGCAGTTGTATTGAAGCTATTTTATGGCTGAAAGTGCTCATTTAACTAATTAATAAATTTAAAAAAAATACCAAATTATCATTTGCACCAAATGTAACATTGTTTTTGGGATAATATTCAACTTGGGACTGCTGTAAAACACGCAGAGCTTTAATTATGTAGTTTTTTATAAGGAAGTGCCGATAGATAAATATTAAATGGCCATTTAAAAAAAGGAATGGCTTATATATTATGCATATTTGTCAGTGGGGTTTTCATACAATTAGAATTTCATCCAGTAGTTGATTTTAACATCTAAACATTCCAACATTGTTTTTGTTTTCTGATCAACACTGTTTAACTCGAAAGGTAAACGGAAAAGTTGCAAACATGCTGGGGAGCACCTGAAACACACACCACCGAGAAGAGGAAGATAACAATAAAGTAGATTTTTGTATTTTTTCATGATGTGAGGAATGTACACACTACACTTGGGCCATGGCTTTGATTCTTTTGTTGCTGAAAAATAAGTATGTTCAATAAAAATACAAGCAATTGCAATGTTGCACTTTTACATGCCTCTATTGATTAAAAGACACATTTTGGATTTCTGTAATTAATATAGTTATTTTGGCCAGTAAAATGGTTCAAAATATGGTTCAATTGATGATAAAGTTAATACTTAAAAAGCTGAAATAAATGTTTTGTTTTTTTAACAAAGTATTTATTTTAAATTACATTTTTTCTAAATTCCTTTAGGAGCGCAACTTGAAAAAAATATATATATATTTTTGCGTTTGGCCCACCTAACCACATTTGAACAACTGTCCTCTATTTAAAAAAAGATTTTGCACCGCAAATGCTCATTGAGAGAATGTGATTTTCATAAGTTATCATTCTGCCATGTTGTCAGATTTATGTTACGTATTGTCTGTCATTTTTTTGGTAATTTTTTTTTTTTTTTTTTTTGCCTAAATCATCTTCTCATGATGCAAATGGTTACATTTTTTGTGTTTCCTGAAAAATCAGAAAAAATTACTTGGGCAATTATTTTAAGAAAGCGTCGATTTACCATTAACAAGGACAAATACAATTTGTAGGAGAGTCATTTATGGACACTTTTTTGCCTAAATCTCTCTGCGACTTGCTATTTCTCGTCCTGCCTAAATTTGGCTTTGCTTCTAAACACAACCCAATGTATCACATCGCTTCATTTACACTAATGTTTTGTTGAAATGTCCTCGAATTTTAACTGAATTGGTATGAATCAGGAATTTTAGGAGAAACACATGAGAAACATTGGATATTTAAAAAAAAAAAGTAAAATGAGACCGAGATGAGATTCTCACATTTGAAAAAAAGAGAGAGAGTAAAGATTCTCACATTTGAAGAAAAGAGAGAGAGAGTAAAGATTCTCAAATTTGTCTCATGAGACATACACGAGCAAGCTTTGAGCAATAAAATTTGCCTCTGGGCTGTTATACTTTTTTATAGAGTTGATGAGAGTTGATGGTTTCTATTTTTGCATTGTGATGGAAGTCCCCACTGAAGGCTCAGGTACTAAATGCACAACCTATCACTGACTGACCCAGTGCTCATATGGGTGTTTGCGCATGCACATCATTGCCAATGTAAAGGTTGAGCCACACTTGATTGACATGCCCAGTGGGTCGTCTGTCTTTTAGCAGCAGCTCCTGGAGCGCTGTCACAGAGGGGGTGTTCCGTGGTGGATCCGTCAGAGACATTCTAGTCTAGCACGCACACACACACATGCACAACAACAACAAAAAGACTACATGAATTATATGTGCCTCGCGCACACTGAAGGCTCTATATTTGAGAATTGCACGTGGCATACCTATGCGTGGAAATTTTGGTAATTTCTCAGATGACCTACCATGGTCTTAGCAGGTGTACAGCTTAAATTGACTTTATAGATTGCTAGAGACATACAGTACATACAGTAGTGCACCGAGTGTCATTGGCTTCATTGGTAGTGCGGCAGTGTTACAGTCATGGTAAAATCAAGGTGTTCCACAACAGATCCAAGGAGAACTGTTTAATCCACTGTGACAACCCACCGCACGTCCCCTCAAGGGAAAACAATGTGGCATTATCCAATGAACTTTAACATTTGCTATCTCACTTAGTTCCATGCTGTTCTCCTTGGAGAAGAACTGACATTTGCCAGTATTGTACAGTATGTGCTACTTTTATGATCAAATGACACATATTGGATCACCATTCATCCATCATTTCATTTTTATAAAATGAATTTGTGATATGTTATATGATTTAATTTATTAACACTGTTTTCTGATTAATATTGTGTTTGTGGAATATAAATTAAGCCGCAAAATCCACCTTTTTTTTTATCCATCTCAAAGGGCGGCCATTTTGCCACTTGCTGTCGAGTGAAAATGACATCACAGTTGTTCAGGTAACGACCAATTACAGCCCTGCTTGTGAACATCACATGACCAAACTCAGAAAACAGGAGAGCCGTGATTGGTCGTTAACCGAGCCCTTGAAGAACTGTGATGTCACATTCAGTCAACAATAAGTGACAAAATGGCTGCCACGTGAAATGGATAAAAACAGGTCGATTGTGTTGCTTAATTGATATTCCATAAATGCAACATTAATCAGAATGCCGTGTTTGACTAGTAGGGGGCCGGTGCACATGGAACATATTGTAAAGAAAAAATGTAAATGCTGTGATATTTAATAATCATATTCAAAGGGATCATTCTTGAACACAAATGTTATTATTTCTCTCTGATTTGATTGTTTATCTTCTTTATTTATCTTTATGATAATCTTTTACTCTACATATAACTTTTAAATACAAGTGATTAAAAACAGTTGCATGGTTTGAGGCGAGATGATTTTGAGATGAATGATAGAAGACAATTTCCTGTTTTTGCTGACTTTACAGTATTTTTTATTACAATTGCTATGCTCATGAATGACATAAATTATAATTAAGATTATTGTGTGCAGTTAAAACACGGACACAATGTGCATTCTTAATACTATATCTATTCATAAAAGAGATTGCAGGCTTTCTAAAATGTTATAAAGCAATAATGTATATACAAAGTTGTTGATATTTTGATGTGTGACAAGGATGGAGACATATGGAATTTGAAAGCACAACCTGAAGTGTTTTCCATACAAGATGTTTGTTTGCAGGAAAGGAGGTGATAACGTAGGCGGGGTCGCTTTAGAGGAGAGGACACAACCTCCTTTTGAAAGCCAACTGTTCATTCAGCTTGTGGAGAAGCATCAAGAAGTTCCGATTGGGGTATATAGCTCGTTTTAGCACGAGGTGCCTCAGAGCATCGAGGAGGGAGAGACGTTGACGCAGCATCAGGTACGCCAGCGCCAGGGTGGCTGAACGGCTCACACCCATAATGCAATGCACCAGAACTTTCCCTGGAAAGTCGCAGGAGGTGAGATTACAAATGCAGAAATTGGGTAACACATGCTTACCTTGGTGGTCCTTTAGGCCTTTATGGATGAAATCAGCTGCAGGTTTGAAGTACTGGCTAAGGTCAAAGTGGTTCGAGTCTTCTGCTGGGATGCCGCAGTAAACGCAAGCGTTGCCATAGAAACGTTGGTCCCCGACGCTTCCCTGCTTGGAGTGAGCTGCGTTGAGGACGTGAGTGATGCCCAGCTTGGATAAAGTCTTTTTATTCTGTGCTACAGCTCTTGAAAAACATACGTGAACACATACAAGCCAGTTTCATAACACCAAAACATCATCATAATAACCAATATCAACATTACAACTAGATTTACTGACTATAGTGTGAAGTCTGGTCTCCCTATCAACACACCAAAAGACTGTTCACCATGGTAACAATCAGACTTGACTCGGCCACTCAGTCGAATGACCGACTAACTGGCCTGTTTTATATCAAGCCATGACACTAAGTGCAATTACCCAAAATGCCGTAGGTCATTTCCAACAGTAGTTTTGAAACGAAAAGAACTCAACTGTCTGTTAACAGAGTCTGTTATTGCAACTGCAAGCCTCTATTATCAAGGAAACTGAGTTTGCTGTATGTTCCCTTGTGTTAATGAACTCTCATATGTAGTGCCCCTACAGATGAATAATTGAGACTATAAACTGTGTCCTTTATTCATTGCTAAAGACAATGTAGCTTTGATTAAGCAAACGGATTAAGCTAGATCACTGTAACAAAATGCAAAGTTTGAGCATCAACACTTACATATAGGAAAATGAGACAATTGTACTTAGATCATGATTTAATTAAAATCTATTAAAAACAAATTATTATTTTTAAATTTGTTGTTTCCAACTGTGCCTCTGTACCGAGCCTCCACTTCCAGGTAAAAAAAAAAGAAGAAGCTGCTTTTCCCTAGGCGGTATTGTGACCCGTTTTGGGCTTTTTAATGGTGCTGACCAAGCCATCTCAAAATAAAATACTGCACACGGGTTTTAAGAGACAATCACAGCAGCCAGTCTTAAAGTACCCTGTACGTTTTTATCACTAGCATTGATTGTGACTCACCGGGCCAGCTCTGTGAAATATGTTGAGATAGGCTTGCAAATTGGGCAATGAAGCTTACAAAATTGCCAAAAACAATGTTGTTTGCCTCAATTTCTAACATTCTATCTTTCTCTGCAATGATGGGGACAAAAACAAACTCCCTAAAATGGTTCCTCTCAATCATCACAGATGTTGTCTGAAATTAAATAGTTAATGTCTAAAGGATTTATTTTTCTGGGTGGAAACTCAATGTTTTCCTTCCAGCCAATCCGTGGAGGCAAGCTACTATCAATGGCATATGCAAATTTCGCTGCACGAATGCCCACTCCTGATTGGTGGACTGTTTTCACACGGCCGTGTTAAGAGTTTGTTTCTTGTGTCTTGTTTGCATATGCAAATTTGGCTGTGCGAACCCTCGCTCCTGATTGGTGGGCTGGTTTCACGCTCGTTCCTCGATTGTCAGATTTGAATGTTGTGTTTACTTTACAAACAGCAGCGGAAAAAACGTTGGACAACACCTTTCAATAAAGAGCCTAACTGAATTTGGATGCTAGCCAAAACAGCAGCACCTACAGAGGGGGAAAAAACTTTCTGGTGAATTAAATTGTCTTGACACTTAACACATGTAAAATGAGTGTGCTAAAGATTATCTTGCATTAGTTAGACAATGCTAATAAGGACCATTTATGTCCAGAACTCAACCGAGTTTATGGATTCTTTCATAATGACTATTTTTGTTTTGTTTTAAATTCCAGTTTCACTTGACATGCAACTTGGTTGTTAAAATAGTTTCAAAAATGCATTTGTGCCTTGTCCCATTTGAACAAATACAACAAATTATCAGTTGATTATTGTGGTCGTGTGTCGTGTAGAAGCTGTTTCAAACATAATATTTTTTCACTTAACCAAAACCAAAAAAAAAACCTTCTTGCACTAATACTGAGGCGTCACTCACATGTTTCCTATGTAGAGGTTTGGCCAGACTTCATCCACTACAGTAAGCTCCAGTGTGCAGGAATCCAGGATGAGTTCCAGTTGTTTAATGAGCGCCAGGTCCTGTTGCTCCTTGCACCCTGACATTATCTCCTCACAGGCACTGGACAACACCGTGTGTGTGTGTGTGTGTGTGTGTTTGTGTGTGAGTGAAAGAGAGAAAGTGGAGTGTCTCATCACTGCCAAAGGCTGCTTGCTGAAGGACACCAGCAGCTGCTTGTACGGACGTCGCTGGCCTCCAAAATTAGCTCACTGATCTCTCTGTGACTCCGTGTTGCTATTTGATGTTGCAGGATCGCCAAAGGTCAAAGTCGGGCATGCTGAGGTCACTCCAGCAGTGCAACTTCCTGTCTACTGCATCATACATCAACACTTATAATATGTTGACAAAACTAGTTCTAAAGACCATAATTGGCATGACATCATGACGCAGCTTTTGCTCAAACTATAAGTTGGTGTCTAAAATGGGTCAAAGGTCAGTCTTTTGGGGTCATAACTATGGAGTCTCTTTTATTCAGACCGATACCAGTACGAGTATGCAACTCTTGAGTAGACACTGATAGTCACCGCTTCTATCCTATCATTAATAGGATAATGCAGTATTCTACTGTATGGACTTTTATTTTGCCACAGTGTCTCCTTTGCTTTGTAGGGATTGTTGGAGGCGCATCAGCTGCTGCAGGAAGCCTCTATTTGGAAAGATCCAGCGTTTCTGCTGCACACACTTTATGGCGGAGAGGAGACTAAGGTGATGTTGAATCATCAGGTAGGCAAGGACCAATGTGGCTGAGCGACTCACACCCACAGCACAATGCACCAGTATCCTTCCTGCTAATGAAAACAAGTTATTGGAGTTTGTTCAACATCTTGGCAGGCTTTCACAGCACCATCAACATTACATTACCCCCTGATGTCAGAGCCCGGTCAATGAAGGCAGCAGCGGGGTAGAAGAAAGGTGAAAGGTCAAATGTGGGCAGGTCATTGGCTGGTACGCCGTAGTATTTCACTGTGGTTCCATAGAAGTCGTCACTGCCTTTACAGCACAGTTTACCATGTGAAGCATTAAGCACATGATTGATGCCCAGCGTCCACAGACCGAACTTGTCTTGAGACATGAACCTACAAACAACCAAATACATCATATACAAATAGAAATGATATACAGTATGTCCCAAGGGTCACTTTTACACTTCCCCCTTTCTATTTTGTTCCGACAGCTCAACGCAAAAGAAAATGGATGCCTGAAAATCAAAATAGTTCCCCTCTTCCTGCTAAACAGCGTACTTACATATCTCCCAGGTACAGGTTGGGCCACACCTCGTCTCCATGGCGACAGGAGCGAGGAGCTGCATGTAAAATCTCCATCAGCTCCTCGAGAGAGAGCCTTGTTGTCGAATGCTCACCCTCTGCCATCTTCGCTCACATTATCCTTCCTGGAGTCTTCAGTGTCGCATTTCACCGCTGACACACCACTCATGACTGCACTAAAGAGACGCTTAACTGAAGCACTCATACACTGCGTTGCCCTCCATGCACTTACACGCCACTTGACTTGACTGCCAAAGACAGGTGGGGATGTTTGGCAGAGGCAATCGCTTTAATGATTACACTTTCACTGTTTATTAAGTTTCAAAACAGGAGCGCTCTGAAAAGGGAAGTTACATTGAATCCAGATGGAAAAGTTTGATTAAGTGAGACACATTTGTGAAGCGGCATATTTGTTTGCTTGTCCATCTGTTTGTTATTTAGCAGGCTGCTTCATTTTTCATAGATGATGACAAACAGATAATTGGTGTCATTATGATTCAGGCGGGGTGCGTAATTCCATTGATGCTATAGTTACAGTGAAAATGTATTACTGTATCTGCATCATTGGAGACTTTACGCTAAATGTTGTTTAAGTTCTTCCTTTGTACCTAACACCCCTCTTTAATACTGATTTTGTATCTTATTTTTAGCACAATAAAAAACTTTAAAATATATATATATATATATATATATATATATATATATATATATATATATATATATATATATATGTGTGTGTGTGTTTCTATTAATTAGCTACTTTCTACAGAATAGCAGCTGTGAAAAAGGTAAATAAAACAACAAACGTAGCGGTGGCCTATTGACCTGGACAAACTACTGTATTTTATGTTTAAACCTTTATTGGGTAATGATTCAAGATCCATATTTGGTGATGTTCTTTTCAGTCAAAATGGCTACCACATGCTTCAATGTGAAACAGCAAAACCACAGTGGAAGCAGAGTGCCAAAAAGGAGCTTGTCCCTAAAGCCATGAAATAGGCAAAAATGCATATTTTCAAGAAATACAATTTTCAACGGCATTTTGTTTAATTGGGATATTAACAAATGGCATCTCTCTGATTCTGATTCTGAGTTCATATGATTTCATATGATTCAAAACAGAATAACAGCTCTCTGTTGTAGCAGGTTTGTGATCAATAAAAGAGATCTAGATTTCACACTGAGTAAATACATTTGTTAAATGAGATTACTGTATCTTCTTCTTTTGTTTTTTGTTTTTTAAATACGTTTTGTGACTATTTTGTTTGGTGGTACACTGTGGGATTTTTGTATGAATTAGAATTTTTTTTATGCAAAATGTGTTCCTTGGATTAAAGATTGGGAAACACTGCTTTAGGGACACAGAGATAACCTAAAAGTACAGTATATGATACTGATATATCTTTATGAGTTTATGTTTTTTTTAAGGTGATTACATAGTTGGAAAAAAAAACTCAGATTATTTATATATTCATTTTATGTTTTTTCCCTCTATAATAGGGATTACTTGGTACATCATATTTTTAAATGTGATGTGACAGTACAGTATTCATTACAGTTTACTGTAGTTTTATTTTTTCTTTCATTCTTTTCTTTTTTTTTAAGAAATATTTTTTATACATTTGACCAACAGGTGGCAGTTGCGCCTGAGACGCAGCCTTCAAGAAGCGCTCCTCTTGTGTGCTGTTGTTGGTTATTGCCACTTCCTGTTTGCCGTTGCTTGGTTGTGAAAGGAGAAGTAGGCATGAAGCACTCCTGCAATGCGAGACGAAGGCGTCTCACCTCCTCCTCCTCCCCCCACTCTGACACAAGCACTGACACTGGTTCTTTGGTAAGAAAAATGACTTCTACTTCTTACCAAAAGTATTTTATTTACACTTCCACACGTTTGACCTCACGTCATTTTTTGTTCCATTTGCTGCGTAATTTCACACAGTTATGTTATTGTATTAACAGTAGACAGTAAATTACTGCACTGTGCCGAGTTTCCTCGTTTTTTATTGGTTAGCCCTCACGGTGTGGTTACGGTTTTTATTTTAATTTTCAGTATTTGCTGTTGCCTTCCGAGTTACTTTACAGACTGAAAGGCCCATATTGTGCAAGTGAGTCTCATCACGTCTTGTGTGTCAGTGTGTGACTCAACAAGCAAAACAAGCTGACTTGACACTTAACACAGCCCATCCCAGAGGGCTGCTCGTGTTGCCACAGAGGTTTTGAGGGTTTTCTTTGCATATAGTGCACTAATCGGTGGGAACATTTGCAGGAGTTAAACTGTAATTTGCCTGAATCCATTCTTGCCCCGGAAACCATTATTGATATTTATTATATGAAACCTGGAACGTTCTGTCTAGAGATTTCAATGCTAGGTTATTAATTGCAATGAATTAAAAATAAAAGTTGACCATTTAGGTAAGTCACTTTTATTTATTATATCCATCCGGCCTTTTGGGACTTCCTGTTGATGTTGCTGCTGTTGTTTTTCAGCTGCTTGCTTCATGTGACATCCTTTGGGACGTGACTAATAACGTGGAATTTTTAAAGGAATTTAAGACAGAGAAGTTTTGGAAAGCCCAGTCTACTTTCAAATATACATTAGATTCTAAAACCCTTTACCACAGAGTTTATACACTTTTCTCATTACTTTTACATTTTATCACATGTCTCTCTTTAAACATTCTCAATGTTCTAATCTTCATAAATTTTATAAAATAGGCACATTACTGTAAAAAGATGCATGCAAAATTACACCCCCAAAATATTTCGCGAAAAGTGAACCGCGTTATAGCGAGGGAACACTATACTAAAAATACTATTTAAATGGTGACTAATATTGTGTTATAATTAAATTACACTGAAGTCAAAGTTGATATTTGGATGATATTGAATGTTAATGTGATTACCGCCTTGACAAACCAGTTGTCACAGTAAAATAAAGTACAAACAAAGTACCACCTAATGAAGCATGACAAGGTAAACTGACACGTGTGTTGACTTAGTGCACACTGCTGCCCGTCAGCATGCAGAGATCAGTTCTTGTTGACCTTTGAGTCAAAGGGAGGAGCTCAACAGGCTGCGCTTTGGTCATCTTATCTACAGGTTACAGCGCAAGGACAGTTTATTTAATCTGTATGCTTGTCAATAGGAGGGGAACATCAGATTGTGGAGTATTGATATTGTCAACGTTGATGTTTTTTTTCCCCCCAATATGAAAAATTTGATCTTCCATTCCACGAAGACTATAGCCAATATGCAGTCATCAAAATACAGATAATGGATCTAGTCTGCAGTAGTGGCTAGTCATCACATAAGACATCTTGACCCCAAATAACAGGCTTATTCATCCAGTTGCACTGAGTAGGTGTGAAAAACTAAAAATAACTGTCAGTGCAGCTCATTTAAGTGATGTAATGAACCTGTCGTTTCTTTCAAGTGATGATGACGCTAGAAGGCATCAGGAGACTTTGACAGTCAGCGTAGCCTCCTTCATGCTCTGAATGGCCCCTTTTAAAGCATCTGCTAAATCATGGAGTCATCTGTATTCTCAAGTGTTGTTTTGCTACTTAGTCTCTATGACTGTGTGTCTGTCTGCAGTGGCATGGCATCAGAGAGCAGTGTAAGTGCTTGGAACGACAAGCAGGTAGCCCAGTGGCTGCAGGCGGAAGGATTCGCAGATTATGTGGATCTGCTGTGTGGTCGCCACCGCCTGGATGGACCCAGTCTTCTGACTCTGACTGAGGCCGACCTACGCGGGCCTCCTCTGAGCCTCAGGCTGCTGGGGGACATCAAGAGGCTGGCCATATCCCTTCGTCAGCTCCAGAGACAGAACCAAGCCGAGCTGGAGGAGCTGGGTCTTCAGCCTCGAGACAGTCTCCCACTGGGGCCTCCCACGGCGGCCGAGTGGAGCTGCGACAGAGGCGACAGGCGCTGCAACGGAGGCGACTACCCCAGGGACGGCACTGAGCTCAGACAGAGGAATGGCGCTCCATCTGAATACGGAACCAGAGCGATATTGTGTCACTCACACTCCAATGGAAGATGTCGGCAGCATATGGCGGGAAGGCTGGACCCGGAGGTGTGGAAGACCATCTTGAGTGTCATTTATGTCTTTTTAGTGTTTGGCTTAACTTCCTTTGTTATGGTCATCGTACATGAACGTGTACCAGACATGAGGACCTATCCACCACTTCCTGACATCTTCTTAGACAGGTATCAGCTCTGAATGCATCCCGATAAACAACATATGGATTTCCCACTATAGTTCATGTGCACCTTGTCCCCATATCTAATCTGCATGCTGACACTGATATATTTTAACCCCTGACAGTGTTCCAAGAATCCCTTGGGCTTTTGCAATGGCTGAAGCCTGTGGCCTCATTCTGTGCTACATGCTTATGTTGATCCTGCTGCTTCATAAACACAGGTAACACTATTATCTTGACTCAAAATAAATTGAATAAAATGAATAACGAGGGGGGAAATGGTGGGGCTCTGCATTTGTGTTTGTCCGTTTGTTAGCTAGCAGTCTGCTTTTCTGCCTTTGAGAGAATGACAAAAGATGTTAGGATTACACTGATGGTATTTCTAGGATGTGAGGGGGGGGGGTGCTTCTTTTGAGACTCAATGGCGAAAAAAAGAGGATAAAGTCCTCTTTCCGGATTTAGAAATTGAATGCCTTCTTGCTCACCACAAAAGCTTCTTTCGCGCATAGAAGAGCCTGCAAAGTTGGCACATCGGAGCCATAAAGAAGCATTTATCCGCCTGCGCCTTTTACACAAAATCTAGCCAAGCGAGATATTGCCTCGACTGCGCGATAGGACCTCCTACATTCAGATAATTAAATGACGCCAACATCATGTCTCAAATTTTTGGATAGAAGTGAGGGTCGAACTTCACACCCTTGTCACAGGATTGCAGAAATGAAAAGTCTGTAAAAGGCAGAATGCAGAATGAAAGTTTGGGATCATTTCACACTTGACAAGGAAGATAAAGTGCAATGTGTACCACAACTGCATGCCTACCATTGCCAACACAAAATAATGTATCGATGTTATCTTATTTCGTATTGTCTACTAGGGCAGAACAATTTTTGAAAAATAATCGAATTATCAGTGCTGTTAAAGTGTTATCTCATTGATTAATCACAAAATATATCACATTAATCATATATTCCCGCAGATTAATCACATTATCAAGTTTGACCGCAGATGATCCTTCAGCTTGCCAGCGGACGGTTTCGTTGAAGGTAGCGCAGGTTGTGTTTGAGCAATAAACATTACTACATACATTAAAGTAAAACATGTAATAAATGTTTGCATATGACATTCTAAATATTTGTTCATGTCTTAACTACTGGGGTCATTTTTTTCATTATTATGCATGTAATTAACTGATTAGAAAAAGGAGGACGAGAGTGTGTAGTGGTTCAAAAAATGTTGAAGACGTCTTCATAACATTAAATGTCGAAAAAATTGACGCATAACAGGTTTGCTTCAAAATTTGCAGGCAAGAAATGTTGATTAAAAGCTTTTTTAATTAAGTGATTAATCAAAATTCTAAGATGTGATTAATCTGAATAAAAACTGTAATTGTTTGACAGCTCTACTAATTATACAAAAATGGCCAGTCAGCTCCACACACTCGATTCACTGACACCCACGTCACTCACCAGGCCAGGCCCCGCCTTTTGAAGCCATACACATTCATAGTCACAGATACTGCAGTAGAACAGAAGGATGGCAACCTCAAGAGTGCAAAAATAATACCATGCACATTATTGTGTTTAATAACGCTAAATCAATTTGATCCAATTAAATGATATGACAATTGATAGAATATAGTGGGAGAACGCTGGGCTCCACTTTATGGGGAAAATTGCCTGCCTGATCAATTTCATTCCTGTCATTCTGTGTTTGTATAATTAATACGGAGTAGCAATATAGCAAAATTGGGGAAAAAAAGGGGGGTTTTCTGACAGTATGAATGAACGGAGCTGAAGTTAATCTATGCTTCAAGAAGCAATTACTCACCATACAATTAATGCTTGGCAGAGGTAATAAACAATCTCTCCTCCCAACCCCACTTTTTTGTTGTATTTAGGTCCATTCTCATTAGGCGGTTGTGTTCTCTGATGGGAACTGTGTTTTTACTTCGCTGCTGTACCATGTTTGTCACCTCGCTCTCCGTGCCTGGCCATCACCTCAAGTGTGCCAGTAAGGTGAGAAGCTTCCATGCGCTTTCTGTCAATTCTGATTAGAGAGCTTATGAGTTGTTGTTTAGGAGCTTGCCGCTCCAGCTGTGAGTCACCGCATGACTGCCGCTAACTAGGCTCTCTTGTTCTCCCAGACGTACGGCGATTCGATGGAAAAGATACAGAGGGCACTGACAATCTGGGTGGGATTCGGGATGACTCTGACCGGTGTCCAAACATGTGGAGACTACATGTTCAGTGGACACACTGTCGTCATTACCATACTCAACTTTTTTGTGACAGAATGTGAGTGGAATATTTTTGGGGGTATTTTCCTTGTTTATGCTAATAGTGGCCATGGGGCGTGGGCTTTTATTTACTCAGCTGCAGATAGGGAGGCTTACAGTGTGTTGTGTGTGGGGGAGGTACATATTTTATATATATATTCATATATATATATATATTTTTTTTATATATATATATATATATATATATATATATTTTATATATCACGATGCTATCCTATACTTTACAATTTATTGACATAACAGGAAGTCTGAGAGAAGTTAATCTGAAGTCATAAACATGGATCATTTTGTGGAGTGTCCTGACTGTTTTGAGATGGGTTCGTTGATGGGCCTATCTCACTTCTCCTTCTCCTCATTTGTCATCTCTGTCAAGAATATGTACCTTTTTGTTGACAGAAGCGCTCTGTTCTTTGAGGTGCAGGTAGACAGCTGAGTCTTGGCCTGAAGAGATTGCTCGTCTCTCTCTGTTGTCATGACATGCACCTTGCTCACTGCTTGCTTGGTTTCCCCAAAACATGCATCAGTGCATTCTTCACTGGACTTGACAGAAAGTGCACTGAAGAATGCTGTTTTATAAATCTGGGAAACCAAGCAACCACTGAGCAGGAACATATCGCACCATTTTTCATTGTTGTTTTTATCACATGACAAGATAAAATCCCAAAGTACAACGGAATGCAATAATTGAAATGAAATAACTTTATCAAGAAATTTTTTTTAAAAATGAAATAACTTTGATTAACATTAACGTTACAGGCTAGGCTAGTACGAACAGATACTGCAATTATTAGCTAAAGTATTATGTTTGTGATTTCTCTACATTTGGAGTTTTTCAGTGATTTACATCATTTTATTGTCATCTTGATTTAAATCACTGGTACACTATTTATTGGCCTTTAAAGAGCCTGTCTTCACATAATGGGATTTGCTTTACATCATGCACCGAGTTTTCATAGACTGTTTACATGCTGTAGGTGCTGCTCTTTTGGTTAGCAAAGGAGTTGAATGATAGTGTTCATTCAACACCGTACAGTTTCTACTGCCTGATTTTTCTATTATTAGGGAGTCTATTTGAGGGAGCAGATAATGCAACTTTGTTAAATAACATTTTTTCTATCCAAATTTAGTCAGTTTTCATACATACAGCTGTTGTGCAACAAAAAAAAGTTACCCCCCTCCCACACAATCATTCTGAAGCATTTTGTAAACTGTGTAAAAAGGATTAAACAGACGGCAATGTGTATTCCGCAATGCAAGTTTGTTTTTGTTTTTTTAACAACTCGAGGCAAAAACACTCTGTCTGCTCGGTGTGCTCTCAGACAACATCAACGTAAGACACATCATGTCAAATATGACACAAGTTTAGTCATTTGAACGTTTAGTCAATTTTTTTCACTTAAAACAAGGACAAAATACTTTGACTGTGACAGCTAAATAATCCACCGTTAGGCCTAAGCAAGTGTGGTGAAACTGGTGTGATTGTTATTTTCAAGGCTTGACTTTTAACAGGATGTGTTGTTACGCCAATGTTGCCCCGACTTGTCCAAGTGTTGCCGAGCAGACCGGGAAGGTTCAATGCAAAATCATGAAATGTGGAGTCAAGTGTACCTTTCTGTCTGTTGAACCCTGTTTGTACAAAACAACAGGAAGTTCTACGTGCTAGCCATTTTTAAAAGATGGTGAGAAACATGATAGAAAATAAACAAGTCATTACTGATTTTTTTCTAATCAATGAAAACAAACACTTAATTATGTGACTTCCTTGTGCCAGTCCATCTGGAAAACATTTGTTCTCAACACATCAATCTTTCATAACCAACTATTTAATTTTTTTAAAGAGGGGTGGGTAATTGGCAATTAAAAGCCAGCCAGCCTCTTGTGAAAACATATTCTACTCCCTTAAGGGATGTCAAAATGGGCTCACTATCTCTGAGCTTGATGTTCTTAGCTTCTGTATTTACATTTCAATAGAGACTTTAGCAGCATTTATCAATTTTTTAGTAACGTTTAACCATCCAGATGAACAATTTTGGTGCAATTTAACATCTTGTTGGAAAATCAACACTCAGAAAGGACATTCATTAATAGTAGTATGGGGTGGGGGGCACATATTTGGTGTGACAATGACTGTTTACATTCAGCCAGATGGTGTATGTGGGACTGACTCAATGGCACAGTCAGTGCTCAAAGTTTGACTCATGGGTGTGTTATTTACAGAAGCGTAGAGCTGCCAATGTGGAGTAAACATTTTTGGCTGGTGAGTATGTTCGAACATACTCGCAAATACGTTCGAACATACTCGCATATACGTTCGAGCCTACTCGCATATACGTTTGAGCCTACTCGCATATACGTTTGAGCCTACTCGCAAATACGTTTGAGCATACTCGCAAATACGTTCGAGCATACTCGCAAATACGTTCGAGCATACTCGCAAATACGTTCGAGCATACTCGCAAATACGTTCGAGCATACTCGCAAATACGTTCGAGCATACTCGCAAATACGTTCGAACATGTTCGAACATACTCGCAAATACGTTCGAACATGTTCGAACATACTCGCAAATACGTTCGGACATACTCGCAAATACGTTCAAACATACTCGCAAATACGTTCGAGCATACTCGCAAATACGTTCGAGCATACTCGCAAATACGTTCGAGCATACTCGCAAATATGTTCGAGCATACTCGCAAATACGTTCGAACATACTCGCAAATACGTTCGAACATGTTCGAACATACTCGCAAATACGTTCGGACATACTCGCAAATACGTTCGGACATACTCGCAAATACGTTCGGACATACTCGCAAATACGTTCGGACATACTCGCAAATACGTTCGAGCATACTCGCAAATACGTTCGAGCATACTCGCAAATACGTCCGAGCATACTCGCAAATACGTCCGAGCATACTCGCAAATACGTCCGAGCATAGTCGCAAATACGTTCGAGCATACTCGCAAATACGTTCGAGCATACTCGCAAATACGTTCAAACATACTCGCAAATACGTTCAAACATACTCGCAAATACGTTCGAGCATACTCGCAAATACGTTCGAACATACTCGCCAGCCAAAAATGTTTACTTCACATTGGCAGCTCTACGCTTCCGTGGTTATTCATTCAATTACTTTGGCACATATAATATTAATTTAATCTAAATTAGGCTTTGAATACGCAGATGAAAGTCAGTTGATTTTCTCTGGTACTGTGAATAAATTAAGAGGATAAAATCCTTCTAATAATATCCTCGACTTCTCTTTTTTCCCCTTTGCCAGACACTCCAAGAACGTGGAATTTGATTCACACCATCTCTTGGGTGTTGAACCTCTTTGGGATCTTCTTCATCCTGGCGGCACACGAGCACTACTCAATCGACGTCTTTATCGCCTTCTACATCACCACGCGCCTTTTTCTCTACTACCACACCTTGGCCAACACCCGTGCCTACCAGCAGAGCCGGAGAGCTCGCATCTGGTTCCCCATGTTCTCCTTCTTCGAGTGCAATGTAAACGGACCCGTCCCCAACCAATACCACTGGCCTTTTAGCAAACCCGCCTTCATGAAGACGCTCATTGGGTAGGCTGTAATGCTTGCCCTTTATTTCTCCCCCCATTCATCTTGATGTATGCATACAGAGGGCATGCATGAAACGTGTTCACCAAAGGAAGCCAAAGATGTTTGTACATTAAAAAAAACCTGCCTCTTTAGCCTAATAACTTGATTTTTGCACATGATATAATAATTATTTGTGTGTTGGGAGGTCTTAAGGATGCACTGAACACATCCTGGATGAAGTACACAAGTATGGGTTTGCCTTATTATGTTATTACCACTGTGGTGTTCCACTTTAAAAACGGTGTGGAGTTACATGGTAAGATCACTTTTTGGTAACTATGCCGTTTTTGCTACCAAAGAAGCTTCTTCTGGACAGCACTTCCTATTCAGCAAGAGTTCCGGTGTTTATTGCCATACTCTTTTCTTTTTCTTTTTTGTGCGTATGTGTGTGTAATGACATTTGAGAACGGAAGCTTTTATCTCTTATATGAGACGCACCTACTCACGTCAGCAGGAAATAAATGTTTACTTTGTATGCATTTAACGTGATTGTTTACAATTGATGTTTTTATTTGCAATGCAAGTGATGATCTCAATGCCTTTTGGCTCAACTACCCAATGTTTACAGCAGCAGGCCGTTTTTATGTTTTATACTGACTGCTTTTTCAATAACAGTAGTTTTTGCTTTTGTTATATAAAGTTGATTTTAAATAATTTGTGGATTGTTTTTAATTAAAGTCACGTTTCTGTTTACTCTTAACAACTGTGCCTACATATTTGCGGTGGGATTCTGCAGCGTCCAGGTGTGTTTTCTCTAAAGGAGAAAGCAAACCAATAATGACTTTCAGTGTTCACCAGAACAGAAAAGATTGCACTCAAAATATCAATCAAAGGGGGGGGGGGGGGGGTAGTGACATTTGATGGGAGTTGCTTCAAATGGTCGGTGAGCAGACTTTTAATCAGAGTTGGAGTAAACGACTAAAGGTTCTGCCTCCTTGATTTGAGTTGTGCAAGTTATAGGTCATATTAAGGCTGAGGAAAGTTTTGAAGTGATTTATCTTGGTCTCATAGGCACATATACATTTTCACTGTAGACAAGCAAACATTCACTCACATTCACACCTATGAATGATTACGAGTCTTTAATGATCATGCTTTTTTTTTCATGGGAGGAAGCCTGAACACCTGCAAAAAAAAAAAAATCCACACAAGTACAGGTAGAACATACAAACTCCACAAATAAAGGTCAGAACTGAGATATGAACGCTGAACTTCACTTTGTCACTGTGTTAATTGTGTATTTTCATACACAAATTAAGTGTGCAGCAAGGGTTGGACATCTCTAAATATAAATGTAAGCACCGCTGCTAGTGTTAACACCACATTAGAGGTGCCCTTGCTGGACCGCAAAAATTTTAAGTGCCGTAGCAGGTGATGCCTTGTTGCCATGGCAATGACAGTCAATTCCAGTTTCTCCCTATTATAAACCAGAATACACCAATGTACATCAGTGTTTTACAGCACAGTTATTACTTTGTCTCTCAACTGGCATGAACTACAGCACTGGTTTCGTTTTTTTGGATTTGTCTAAGTCTTAGAGTCCCGTCATGCGTAGCAGTAGCACTGTACAGTTTGGAGAAAAAGATTCGAATGAAACCAATTGAGGGCGGCAGAGAGAGAGAGGTTGCTTGCTTGGCTGAAATTTACTGACATCTGTGTGTGCGCATCTCTTCACCAGCTGATGAATAAAACATCCCATTCCCTGCCAATGGCAAGAAGCTCTGAAGAGGCTGTGTTGAGACAGGTGCGTGAACGCAGTGTGACAACAAACGTGTGGAAATGTGCCCACAGTTTTCTATTCTCTCAGGCATCCTTACTGTCTAACATTTGGTTGTGGCTGCGTCTAACATGCTCCTATTTTCCTTTTTCCTCTACTTGCTGCTGATGTTGATCAAAGACTTTGGTTTTTTGAAAAACCCTCCAAAAGCTGGGTTACCATGACAACCGTGATTAGGCGTATGATACAGCAGCAGTGTAGCTATTTGTGTCCTGTGATTGAGAGCTCGATTCCTCCCACATGTAGCCCACAGTGGATGAATTAGCTTTCAGCTTGTGTTTATCCCATTACATATTGTAGTTTTTACAAACACACGCACATTTTCCTGCATAAACACAATTCACAATAATCACAGTCAAAGCTGCAAAGTTAGATGTGGGACTTATTTGCATATGTCAATTATGAAAGCAAACCTTATTCTTTAAGACCATTGTGGACATTATATAAATGTTATAATACCTATTCCTATTTATGTAACTGGCAAATTCATTTTCATTGTATTACTAACAGTTTAGGTCCCTCCAATTGTACTATAAAACATACTGTATTAGTAATATATGCTACCACTATGAATACAGTGGTAGCATATATATTTGTATAATTGAAATTACAGTTGATCAAAAATCAAAACGCTTGTATTCCCACTAAAATAAATGGAAATATTATTAATCCGTTCTGGCCTTTCTGAAAGTTTTAATGAGCAAAATAGCACTCAATAATATTGCATTTTTATTAAATCATACATTAATTATATAATTATACATAATGTAAAAAGTTGACGCTTTTTGCCATGCTTTTTGCCACGCTTTTTGCTTCAGTTAAATGGTCATTATGCTGCTCCTTCTGTTGTGCACACCTTGGCCAGTATAATACAGACCAACAGTACATGGAGACAGGAGATGCCGCAACTCCTCAGAAGTATATTTTACCCTAAAGACAGTCGAGTCACTAAACTTCATTAATATTATTATTATTATTATTATTATTAAATTTTCATTATTTAAATGAATAATAATAAATTCAAATGTATGTAAAAATACATATAAATATGTTCAAAATTATTATTATTAATAATAATAATAATAAATGAAAAAAATTAAAATTATTACATATTTATTATTATTATTATTATTATTATTATTAAAAATTTGTTGATGTTGTTGTTGTTTTTTTACCTAATTGTTTTTAAGGGTGTAGCCATTCTTCAAAAAGGATTACAGTGGTGCTTCTAGATTGTGGCAGTACACTTCACTCCATCCAGCCACCATCATTTCAAATGGTTTCCTTGCAGTAGAAGGACAATATTAGTTTGGTAACAGTAATGAGCCATTTGCCAACTGCCACAAAAGAAGAGCAAGGAAGAACAATACATTAATGCTCATATTTTCTGTGTTGAAAAATTACATGGGGAGCAAATGTTACAACTTTGTTTTTATACAGTCAATACTGCTGAGTGCATTATTATGAAAAACATATTAAATATATATTTTTCATTTATTTATTTATTTTCAAAATTAATTGAATTGAATCCATTCATTTCAACGGATAAAGCTGATTTGTGATACAAGCATGATCACGGAATGAATTGACCATGAATCTCAAGGCAACAGTGTGACAATTGTTGTATTGCTTGGGTAGCCTACATGTGTTGTCCAACCATTTGTGTACAAATATCGTACCCGTTGTGGACAGGGTTCAGAAACGTGACCATTGATGCTATTTGTTAGCCCATCTATCTATGGCACTTTCTATTATGTGTTAGCATTAGCATCAAACTTGGCAATAATCAGCTTGAATGGTCTTTTTTTGAAGAATTGTTCCCTCATTCAGTCTCAGAAGTTTGAGCTCGCAAGTCAAAGGGAAAAATCGATTGAACAATGGCTCGTATCCTGAAAAAAACCCAAGTTGACTCACTTGTATCTCAAGGAACCACTGTACAGTATATACAATTTTCATTACACCACACTATTCTTTAGTGGCAATAAAGCCTTCAGACTTTTCGTTTTTTTTCCTGTACTGTATTCAGTTATTACGTTTTGGTGTTATTTATAGCTTTTAGGGGCTGAGAGACTACTTTAAATGCATGAGAAAAGCATACTAAAAAAGTATTAAAAAGCTGCTGTCTTATCTTGTTCCTGCACAAAAAGTAAGGCTATGTAGATTTTAAGAGGAGCAAGGTAGCTGTCAACCATGAGGTCTGGCACAGACAAAATATATGCTGATAGTATCAATAATCCAACAGTTGCTAGAGTAACCCCTGTAAATATGTAAATATATGTAAAATAAAATAAAAAGATTTCTGGGGGCTCCTCGTGCTGCCAGTTGCGTTCTTGTAACATCCAATGCTGTCCAATTTGGCAGCATGTCATTTCCAGGATGCAATTGAATACAATCACCACAGTGTGACAGCAGAGCTCGGCGCACCGAGGGTCTCGGCAACCCGGAGGGGCTCCATCAGCCCAATAATAGCCAAACTCCTCTCAGCTCTGCCTCTCACTGAGGCATTATGCTCCTCAGGATGCTCTGCTCCTTCTCCAACTCGCGTCTATGGATTCACACCTGCATGGAGTATCAAATCCTACACGTGAGTGCTTGTTTTTCAAACAGTAATGCTTATCTTTTTTTTTGTATTCTGTCTGGATGTGAGTTTTTATTTATTTATTTAATTAAAACAGTCACAGAATTTCAAGAATTGTTGAAAGGTGATTTCCAACAACAAAGCAGCATTTAATTTTTTGCTTTCTAAGAACATGCATCTACTTTCTGCTTAGCTAAATTCAGTAAGTTGCACATACTGTGATGAAAAGATATTGCAATGTATGGTGGGGTAATTGCAGGAATGGTAACACACACACACACACACACACAATAAACCCCAGCTGTGAATAATGAGGCTGGGATCATTACCTTGGGTCAAGCACTTGGTCGACTGCTGTTATCCAGCATCTCCATGCAGTAGGGGAGGAGGGATTTACAGTATGTGAATAGCATCAGTAGTTGAGCATGCATGTGGAAATACTGAGAGGGACATGTTGGACATGTGTGTGTGCACATGAATTCACAGATTAGCCGTGCCGCCGTGAAGTGAAGCAGGGGAACCTATGTGGGGATGGTGAGCACAATTTACAGCACATGATAAAATACCAAGAACTGAAATATTTATTTTACAGCCACAACATGTAGTATACTGAGATTTTTTGCGTACTATTTAAGTCGAAGAGCTACCAGTTGCATACACACTTCTGAAAGAACAAATTTGCTAGAACAATAAAAGTTGTACAGCTTGTACAGCTCAATAGCTGGTAGTTTTTTTTTTTTTTTTAGAAAAGCAAAGCAAAATAATTAGACCATCTCACTGGTGAGCTATTTTTAGAACATACCCGCGAGTTACTTATAGTCCTTGGGGGCTACCTATGTTGCTGACCTCATGTCTATTGCATGACTGTAATCACAAAAATAGATTAAGATTGGAAAGGCGGTCATTAAAAAAAATAAATCAATTCAATTCAATCAATTTCTAACTGTTGGTCTACAGTTTTGGTCAAATTTCATTTTAATTGTATTTTTATGGTCTTATGAGCTGAGCTGACATATATGTATTTATTTTATGTAATTTTAGCAATTCAAGTATATTATTTGATTCATTTTTAACCCCAGGTTCTGTCTCATTCCTATCTTTTTTTCAAATTCATTATGGTAATATTCTGTCTTTTGAGCTAAGACGATTTGTTTTCTTATTATTCCTCGAAGTCCTTCTAAACTAACCTTCCTAACTGCATGATTGTGTGATATGACGACCGTTAGTGTGAAGTGATCCAAAACATCATGGGACCAACACTGGTGCCAATGCTAATTAAAATGTAAATAGATTAAAAATTTCTGCCGCCCAACACGTATTTAACAAGCAATGCTACAAAGTGGGTGTGCGTGGGGTAAGCGGATGGGTGGGGTTGGTGGGGTAATTTATCCTCATCTGAAATTCATTTATCTTCATTTAATTTTCTGTCATTGTGGGCTGATATAGCGGTGATTAATGACTGTGCCTTAAATGAGAAAGGAAGAAGATGGTGGACTCTGCGGTGCCAGGTCACATTGCGCTCAAATACTACATTACAGACTTGGCTGCAGCTTCCAAGACTGTCACATTGTTTTTTTTCTTTCTAGGACTTACTCCGTCTGCTCTATAATGGCCGTTTTTTTTTTTTTGTGGTGTAGCCACATCAATTTTCTGCCACCTCGCCTGCAGCTTGCTCAACACACTGACACAGTGCATTAGTATTGATGCACTGTGAAGTGACTGATCGCAACAAGTACACGCCTTCAACGCAAAATGACAGGCTCATTGTATGTGCCATGCAAGATTTATGCAGCAAAGGTTTCAGGGGAGACATAGACAATCCATTTTTAGGATTCTGACAATGTCATGCCCTTTTATTTTGACACGTGCTATATTGTGCTACTTGGGAAGCAGAAGCCACTGCCGGCGTTGTGTACACGGTCCGTTGAGTGTCATAATGCTTTTCACGTTTGGCCTGAGTGAGGGATTGCACATGTCACACACAATCCAGATGGATTAGCAAGTGTACTGTACATGACATTCAGTCGTGTGAAATCATCTTTTAGAGCAGTTGTGCGGAACCTTTTGTTCCATCACTGACTATCAAGTCCTCTGTAGGAAATGTATTAGTTTTGGATTTAATTTTGTTTTTGTAATGCTGTGATTCTCATTGTGGTACATGGGTTCCCTCTTGTGGTACACAAGAAGAGTTATTACCAAAGTACTGTACGTACAGTTCAGTTGTATTTAACCTTTTTTTTTTTTAAACTGGTGCATTTTTTTTCTAAGCTTTTCTGTACAATGCATTTGAATTGGATGAATATTAAAATACATATTTTAAGTTAATAGGCAATATTTTTTTTAGATGGGCCTTGGTGTAAAAAGTTGGAGAACCACTGTTTTAAATGCTTTGCTGAATGTAGAAATGCTGTAACAGCATAATGTATCCCAGCTGGCCAATAAGGGGAATTTTCATAAAACTTTACAGCAGTTCTTAACTAAACACTAATGAATTTGTCATATAGGAGAATATTTCAAAAGCACTCTGCAAGCCCACAAGTGTCCAAAGTGATGTTAGCACCGGTGCTATAAATGGTGTCCTGGCTGGTCCACTCCATTTGATAGACTGCAATAGATTAGAAGACAATCTCGAGTCGCCACGGTGATGAAAGAGACACTCTTTTTCTTATAATGAGCCAGTGGGCTATTCAAATGATTATGTAGCTGCTGTTTAAAGGTCAGATTCAACATGAATCCGCTTTATGGCAGGTTTAACACTAAATACAATGGGTTGCGATAAAGCCTTAGGTATACAGGTAATAAAAGGGTAAGCTACTTCTTTGTTTGGACATCAATACAGAATCAAAAGTTTGTGTTTGTTTTTCTGGTCCTATTCCATTTTATTCTGAGCTGGATTAATGGGCACATCAGTTTTAGGTTTATTTTAAGAAAAACAACTGATGTATTTTTCAGTATCGGGCCAGTACCCAGCCATGTTTCAAGGTATTGGTACTCGCAACAAAGGCGGGTACCAGTGGCCCTCTTGTGGCCATTTTACGATCAGGAACTATAGCAAATCTAATAATGGTAATTATTTGGGATGGGTAATTACAGATGTCAATTATCGGTACCGGGCTGATATCCGGCCTTATTGGTATTGGTACTCATGACGCTCTTGTGCCTGTTTTACGATTAGGAACTAGAAATTAACCAATCTAATACAGTAATAGTAATTATTAGGGAAAGACGAGTATCGATACTAGGTATCGGACTAATACCTGGCCTGGCCTTATTTCAAGGTATTGGTACTCGCGAGTCGTGACGACGCCCGATGCCAGTATCAGCGGCCTTCTTGTGGCCGTTTTACAATTAGGATGTAGGAATTAGTCAATCTAATAATGATCATTATTTGGGATAGGTGAGTACCGATACCTTGGTATCATCAGAATCAGGAACTAGAAATCACAAGAATAGAAAATGTCCTTTAATTTCCTGCAATTTTAAGGGGAAATGCTATAGTGGGATATATAGGTCTGTCTTTAAAATTGTGTTATTGTTTTCTTTGAAGACATTTTATGTGTCAAAAGTGCTAGTGGTATCGGTACTTGGTATTGGTAAGGAAGTAAAGATCACAACAACAAAAAATCATAATTCGTTGTATGTATTAGTATGATAATTATGACTGTAAATATAAATATAAATCTTTCCAGGACTAAGTGGAATTATTGTCAAAATATGAAACATTGAGGTCCACCGATTCCTTGCAATTGTGTTTTGTACAAAGTAGTATTTCATGCACAAAGCAACTGTATTAATTAATTATTAATTATTATTTTAAGATTTTTTTTTGAAGATTAATAAAGTCTACATTTCATGTTTTTAAATGCAACCTGAGCAGACCTTTTGACCTTTGAGTGATGTTGCTATGTTCATCCCCCTCCATCACAGATGCCGATAACTTGCTAAGGGTTGAGATGGATGTCTTCATCCTGGGGCTTGGTGACCCTTAAGTGCTGGCGAGATGTCCTTCAGTGACGACGCGAGCCAGCCCCCCACTTCCGCGCCGTCCCTCAACCACACGCCGTCTTCACGGCCGCCGCCGTGGGAGGAGGCCGGCTCAAACGAGACTCTGCTCCCAGACCTGTCGGGCCTCGGCCACGACGAGCAATGTCACACGTCTCCCGTCCTCACGGCGTTCCTGGTGGCATGGTACAGCGTCACAATGGTGCTGGGCCTGGTGGGCAACGTTGGCCTTATTTGCATAATTACCCGGCGCCGG
The DNA here is from genome assembly GCF_051991255.1 of Vanacampus margaritifer. Lineage (NCBI taxonomy): Eukaryota > Metazoa > Chordata > Actinopteri > Syngnathiformes > Syngnathidae > Vanacampus > Vanacampus margaritifer. The sequence goes on along the minus strand of NC_135443.1, from coordinate 17,129,720 downwards.
GAGAAAGCCAACGTCACCAGCATTTTCATCTGTAATCTGTCATTCTCTGACATTCTGGTGTGTGTCTTCTGCCTCCCTTTCACACTCATATACACGCTGATGGACCACTGGGTGTTTGGGTCCCTGCTGTGCCGGCTGGTGCCCTTCATTCAATGCATGTCCGTGACCGTCTCCATCCTTTCCCTGGTTTTTATCGCTCTGGAGAGACATCAGCTCATTATTAACCCGGCAGGCTGGAAACCCAGTATTCCGCAAGCCTACGCGGCCGTGGTCGTCATCTGGATTCTGGCCTGCTTCACCTCCTCGCCTTTCCTGGCCTTTCAGCGGCTAACGAAAGAGCCCTACGCCAACGTGATCCTTCCCCAGTATGGTCTCTATCACGAAACGTCACCCCCACATCACGTCCCGCCTGCTAACTCATCCGCGCTTCACAATTCACTCCATTTTCACAACCTTCAGCCACCCTTGCACATGGAGGCCTGTCTGGAGCACTGGCCCTCTCAACATCACCGGCTGACCTACACCACCTGGCTGCTGCTTTTCCAGTACTGCGGCCCTCTGATTCTCGTCCTGCTGTGTTACGTCCGCGTGTTCGTTCGCCTGCGTCACCGCAAAGACATGCTGGACCGTGCCAGGACGCCCGAGAGCCAGCGCATGACCCACAGCCGTCGCATCAACATCATGCTGGTGGCGCTGATCACGGCCTTTGCCCTGTGCTGGCTTCCGCTCACCATCTTCAACGCCGTGTCCGACTGGAACCAGGAGGCGCTCCCCGTGTGCCACCACAACCTGCTCTTCTCCCTCTGCCACCTCCTGGCCATGTCGTCCACCTGCATCAACCCCATCATCTACGGATTCCTCAACTCCAACTTCAGGCAGGAGGTGAAGGAGGTGCTCCAGTACTGCTGCTGCCGGCCTCTGGAGGCGGAGTGTGAGCGCTTCCCAGTGTCCACCGTGCACATGGAGGTGTCTCGCACCTCAATGCCACTCACCTGCAGGACTAACTCTGTTTAATAGTCCAGATGGACACAAATCTCCTTTTACACTTTTAAATGGAGCTTCAAGTTCTAATCTTTTCATAACGACAGATTACAAGACATTTTTTTCAGTTTTTTAGTCTTAAATAAATAGTGCAGTGTGCTAATAGAGGGGTGGGCAAACTAGCATTGACACTATCACAGATACACCACTGATCTATTCTTGTCGTTTTTGTTCCTAAAATTGGTTCATTAAAAAGTATTATTTTCTTATTAATTTATGTCAGTTGCGAACTTTTAAAAATATATTTATTGTAAACAATACAACAATAATATACACACACACACACGATTAGTGAAAATACACGTATAATTGATGCCCATTATAAATATATTGAAAACTGCATTGACCCAGTATCTTAAATGTGGCCTTTAAGCAAAAAATAAATAAAATTTGCACATCCCTGCCATATTACAAAAAGAACTTGTTACTATAAAGTCTTGAATTATCAGTTTTAAATGAAATGAGCCTTACATGCATTGTTGCACTGCTTCATTACAACTAACTTTCTAAAACAATCGGGCAAAATCGGAACATGTCTTTGTAATAAAAGTTAACAAAAGCCCAATTGTCTGATGTCCCTGAAAGTTTATCCTGTAGCAAATATCCTGTAGTGTGGAATGTGTTAAGAGTGATTTTTTTCTTCTCCCCCAACTGCTCAGAAAACGGTCAGACAATGTTGTATGTTAAACATGGAATAATGAACGGACCTACAACCAAAGACAAAAGATAGGTTGAGAAGAGATATCTGCTAACTCAGATTGGGATGATTACTTCCACCAAGAAGCACACGAGCAGGGGTGCTCAAGTTCGGTCCTCGAGAGCCCCTATCCAGCCTGTTTCCCATGTTTCCATCCTGCAGCACAGCTGAATCTAATGATCAGCTAATCAGCGAGCTTTGAAGAAGCCTGATAACGTTCCTGATCATGAATCAGGTGTGTTAGTGGAGAGAAACATGGAAAACAGGCTGGATAGGGGCTCTCGCGGACCGAACTTGAGCACCCCTGCACAAGAGCGTAATACAGTATTGGATTGATTGTTGATGTGCACAAGTGAATGCTGAATGAAGCCAAATGCACCGCTTAGGTGAAACAAACGTGCTGTGAGTCATTCTCAATGAGCTTTCCGTCTAAAGTTAACAGATTTCCATTTACCTTCAGCCTTTTCCAACCTAAAGCGAGGTAAACGCATCCCGATAATCAGGGCGAATTTGTGCTTTTTCCCATTTAATCAAGGTCATCAAATGCCCATTATAAATGCATTGAAAACTGCATTGACCCAGTTGTGTAAAAAATAAATATATTTTGTCATTAAAGGCTTGATTCTCATCAGCGATTATAGGCTATTGTAGTGAAGGGTGTATTGAGAATATTTTTTCCTTTGATCTGCTTGAAAAAAAATCAGGCCAACAATGGTAAATGTTAAACTTGTTCAATAAATCCGATCACAAATCCTTATGTGTGTGGGCAACACTCAGTTCGGCCCAGCCAGGGACTCCATGATTGTGACGTAAATTTTTTAAAAAAAATAAATAAATAAAAAGGAACGCTAGCCAATTAAGACGTGACCTGACACAAATACAAGAGCAACTTGTGCACAATATGTGTATAACATGTCTCCTAAATCATTCGCCACAATACAAATGACAAGGAGAAGAGTTTGCAACCAAATTGTAGTTTCCAAGCTAACAGTGACTCTAGCTTCTATTTAATCTACTACCACTACTCTTTCTTATTCTTTGTATTTTCTACTAGTCTGGATGCCATTTGGCACCATGCTGCCTCTCACAGGTCAGTCTTGGTACTACGATGATCATCTAGTTTAGGGTAGGAGACCTAATTGTCAATAGCACTATCGCTATATATATATTAAGTACATCACACACTATAACAACTGAAGGAACATACACAGTGGTTGTTTTTCTTGTCATGATGTGTGGGGTCTCTCTCACACCTTTAAAAAATTGCTTAATATGTTGAAAATCTATGCGTGTACTACCCCGCTTAAAACATTGGCGGGGAACTAAAAGCTTACGGGTCACACAAAACACAAGAGCATTCCAACACCACAAAATGTATTTCTAAAAACATCATAAAACCTTAGAGTACAGTTTGCAGTCTGCACTGTGCACATTATACAACAGTGTATACGTTTTCGGCCTAAGAGTAGTCAAAATTAACTGTTTCAAATGTATATGCAGCATGACATTGCTTTGACTTAAATATGAAAGGAAATTGAGATTTAGTCTTAGAATGCATGTCATGTTAATTCATTTGTTTCACTAAAGCAGGGGTGGGGAGCCATATACGAGCATTAGATTTGGCCCACCATACAATACAAAAATCAAACAAAACATTGGATGAACTGTTAGAAAAAGCATAACACTAACTCACAAATGTTCATAATAACTTGTTTGAATGTTGCATTATATTTTGCCCTTTAAAGACGTTCTAACAGCTGAATTTGCCACTAATACAAAAAAGGATCCCCAACCCTGTTTTAAACGCTGCTTGTTTGTGCAGAAATCTCTGCATGAAGTCCTCCAGGGCATGTGCTCTTTAATTGAATATCTTTCTGTATTTGGTGCAAGGTTAACATAAGTGCATTTACGTGATAAAAAAGACAAAGGAAAAAATGTTTTTATTATGTAAATTTAATATTTTTCCTGTATGTTTAATTAATTTTGTATGTATCACATCTGTGCTGCATGTGAAATGTGTTTAAAAGGGGAAAAAAATGACACATGTTGTTTGTTGGTAAATAAACAAGTAAATAGAGTGTAATTTTGCTTTATTGTTTTGCTTGTCTTTACAGTTTACAGTTGGTACAAAGCACAATTCAATCTAACACAGCCACTTATCATTTTATAATTAAAGAGGCTTTTTTTTGTGTGTGTGTCTATAATACGATGGGATAGCACTGGGCAGGTGAGCATGATAAACAAACGTAAACAGGGAGGATGTCATTCTTCTTCTTTTTTTATTGATTAATGCAAAACATACAACAATAGCCGTTCTTAACAATGACAAGCTAATGACTGGAACAATTGTTGACTATACATAACAAAAGAAAACAAATAAAACAACATGCCATGGGAGATAAGTTTACAAAAAAACACCAAAAAGTTTACATAAATTGTATGCCTTGATAGCCTTTTGGTTACGAGAAAACTTAACAGTACATCTTTCCAACCGTTCAAAATCTCAATTTTTTTCAGCAATAAATTTACCAATGTCACTCCAAAAGCTTTGGACAAAGCCAAAATAAATGAGTCACTGTTTCGATCTCCACAGAACAGAAAGTGCATTTCTCATCAATATCTTTCTTGAATGTTTTAACAATATAACCATTTGAGGGGTAAAACCTATGAATTATTCTAAAATAAATATTTCTAATTTTGTTAGTTAACTAATAATGATTGGGTAACAGACAGACTATTTTCCAGTCTATGTGTTCCACATATTTATTCCAGTATGACATCCCTTATGGAACCGTCACAACTTCCCTTTTCAACAAAGATCGAATAAGATTGTTGTTCTTGCCGTTATTGCAGTACAAGCAAATCCTCTCAATTGTAGAGTCAGTCAAAGATAGCAAGGTTAACTACTTTATCGAAGTGACGTCACCAACTCTCACCCAATCAGCAGATTGCAATTCCAAATCCCACAATGCATTGCCCCGCAAACACAAACTGCGGGCGCGAATTCACACCGCATACTTTGTCAAGAGTGGGCGATTTAAAGCGCATTGCCACTGAAAGTAAGTACACCACACGCGTTTAAGGGATAAAAGCATTTATGATGTGATGCCGATACTTAATACAATTTAAACACCCGTGTCAGGATAGTGCGGAACTCGTTAGCTGAAGAGTTAGCCCGTGCTAAGAATAGTCATTGTTAGCCAAGTCCATTAATATGCCATTTATGACGATTACGCGTTGAACCAGAAATATCTCTAAGGTTAAGATTATTGTTGATTATTGTTATTGTTTCTCTTCTTGATTGTCGTCGGTGTCCCTTTTCTACTCTTATTAAATCTCACATCGTGACATCAAGAAGCAAAGTATCTGTGAATGAACAACCTCCTTGATTACAATTATTTTTACAACCCCAACCATGATTGTAGTAAAAACAAAAAGTCTTCTTGCTGTTCAGTTGGTTTTGTCAACGGGAATCTGGAGCTGATGGTGCCAGTAATGACTACAAGCAACAGCAGTAAAGTTCTTAAAGGTAATGCATCCTCAGCCCTACCTTGGACCCCCCCCAAAAAAAAAAAATTGCACTGCGCTGCAGCTAATGTCTTAAAATGCATTTTCCAGATGTTGTTGCCTATGTGGATGTTTGGGATTCTGACAAGAGAGCCAACTATTCAAAAACTTTCATTCTGCAGCTACAAGAAATGGGCGCTAAGGTAATGTGAGATTCACTTGAAGTTGCTGAGAGAAGGAGGGAGGGAAGGAGGGAAAGAGAGAGAGATGAGCGGATTCTTGGTCAATATAATTTGTATTTCACTGCATATCCTAATTTCTCATACCAGTGTTTCCCACAGATTTGAGGGGGGTCTTGCGGGTGTTCTCAGTCCTGCTACTTGCGTCTCCTCTAACCTCATGGTCCACAAGTGAGTCACGGCAAACTAATGTTATATGCGGTATGTCTGTCGGCGACACTTTTTTTTGGGATACATTTTTATAAAATTTTCTTGAAATCTACTTGGGTGGTGGCCAATTTACTTGGGTGGCCCGCCCAAGTATTAACATGGTGTGGGAAACACTGGATACGGTCATTATCAATCCACATCTGTCATTGATTTTCTTTCAATAGATTCTGCTTGCAGAAAACCTCTATAATCTCAGTTTGTACTGACAAAATTCATAGTTTACGTGTTCCAAACAAGCGACACATTTTGTCTTTGTAGTGAGATTCCATCTGTTTAGGAAATGCCGTTGCTGGAAATTTGAGATTAAAACAGAAAAAGCAAAAGAAAATTGTTTTGATGCACAGGAGATTTTCTGTGCTTTTTCAGCACCGCCACCCGGCGGTCGTTCAGGACTCAAAGAAAGAACTGTAGTTACCGCTACATTCGTAACTGTCGAACTACAGTGCAACTTATGAAATGGAAGAAATGCCCCTGAAGTGGCTACAATGAGAATTCAACCAAACTTCTTAGGAAAAATCCACCCTAAAAGTCTTACAGTTTGAAACGTCACAGTCGCAAGAGCTCAGATCAGAAAGCATCAAGTGATTTTAAGTCTGGGAAATTTTCTTTGGCTTTTTGGGTATTTTTCTGCAACAAAAGATTGACTGCCTCATAAGGCAACATTAAGGGATTGTCTTTGCGCGTCCTCATATAAAGACTACAGCTGTCCTAATACTTTCGTGCAGTGACCCATTTATGTTGTAAATTATTAAAATTAAGGGACACATTTTTGAAGTGAAATATACAAAGTACACCACTCCTGTTATCATTTGCCAATAAATTTTTAGCAGCAATTACATTTAATTTTACACTTGAATGTCAAAATGTTACTTAAAATGAGTGCAGTTCGTAATATGCTGCTGACAGTTGACCATGGAACGAAAGTCTTCAATTTCAATGTCATATACACTGTAGAAGAAATTTTGAAATACATACAAATAAGAGGCCACGACTAATGTGAATGTTTTGTCTCTCAGAATGTTGTCAGTTGTGTTGTAAAATGTACAAACAGCGATCAAGTGATCAATAAGGCCTCACTCATTACAGGTTTCAAAAAAATTCAATAAAAACGTCACGCATGTGGTCTTTTTCAATGGCCGTTCTGCCATATGGGAGAAAGCCAAAAAGAATCATGTGAAGCTCGTCTCTGTTCTGTGGATAGGAAGGTATGTACTTTTTGGGCACTAAACTGGTGCAGTTTCTTTAATGTATACATTGATTGTATTGTTTGGAGACATAATGTTGCTGAAATGATGTTCAGATGTCATGATGACGGCTTTCTGGTCGACGAAGCGTTGTATCCTGCCGTAAATGATGACAATCCGGTGTATAAGAACAGGAAAGTAAGTGAACATACTTTAATAGCTTGTTTCTGTCATTGTAAAGCCATTTCATGTGCAATCATATGTTTGTACAATTGTCAACTGATGGCTGGCACAAATCATTTTCTCTCGATCTGTGTTGACAAAATCTGATTTTCAAATCCTATTCTATTATTTTTATATATTTCCACTCCCATTTGAATCATTTTATACAAGTATAAGCTTTTATTTATGAGATTCCCCTGTCGGTGGTAGAACTCATACTAATAATGTTTTTCCTCATCTGTCAGGTCTCTCACATATGAAAGTGATTTTTGCATTCAAATAATTTACGGTACATGTTGTTAAATAGATACATATTGTTGTATATCAAGTCTAAAAAAGGAAAAAAATCCAGGTACATGGGTAAACTCTGACAGCTTTGAAACTACAAAGTACTACAAGTATGCTATGCATGTAAATGTGGTCAAATAATTGTTTAACCTTTTAGAATAACTCGATGTGTTTAAAATACAGAGAACTGTTGCCTCAAACAAGTCTACAAAAAAATCAGGTATGCAGAATGTTCTCCTTCTACATAAAAACAATTGCTATCTTTGCAAAATGTCCTCTTTTACTTGTAGTTACTTGGCCGGTTATTGCCATATAAACATGTATGACGGGCTATTGGAAGGATGGGATTGTGCTGAATCCACTGAGAACAAATTCATAAATATAGTAGCATGCAAGTTTCAAAACTGTCAGAGTTTGTGTTGTTAATCTGAACTACCATATGTAGCAATTAAACAGCATTTGGACTATGTAGTAAAATATTGTAACCAAATAATAAATTTCATACATGGTAGACCTTAGAGATGAGGAAAAACATTGTTAGGTTTTGCTCTGCCCCCAGTGGTGACATCTCAGATTTTGGGGAGCATCGTCACTAGTCTAATACACAAGTACTGTTTTTGATTATTACACTTCATGTCAAGTATAACATTTCTGCATCAGTTAGACCAACAAGCCAAGTGTTGAATTTGTGTTGATATATCATGTTTGTTTGAATGGTGAAGCATCGTTGCATGCTGCCCAGAGACCATCCAGTGAGGACACCAGAAAATGACAAACGCATGAAGAAGAAGTTAGAGAAGCTCATGAAAGACATCGCTCCTAAGCAAACAACGGGTAAAAAAATTATAACCATCAGCTTTTTTGACATTTTGACACTTCTGCTAGCTGATTTACTTTATCTTACAAATGTTTCTCCTCCACAGTCACAGATTATTCGTCTCTTTTTTTTAATGAAGAAAGTGACACTGTGTACAGCCCGGTATGTAAAAGGGTAGAATATATGGCAGAGCGGTTGAAAGCCATGAAAGAGAACCATGAAAATATCTCGTCTACAGGTAAATCATGGCACATATGTGAACTGATCATATCATAACATTTAATCTATTGTGAAAAAAAATCACTATCATCCACTTTGATTTTTCAGCCTCACAAATGTCTTTGCCATTTTAAGTCAACTGAGCCATAAGCCAACTGAGAAAAAAATTTGATTCTTCAAATACATTGATTTAGTATCTTGTCACGTGCACTATTTATTTCTGTTGCATCCTTATTTTTTCTGACAGCTTCTAAGAAATAATTCATATTGGCTGAATTAAACATCATGTTGTGTAATATTTGCTTTTTCACAATGTCTCAGTAGGTGGGTGGCATACAATCTGCTAGTGTGTGAAGTGCTGAAAGATGTCTACAGCCATATTTCACTTGTATATACTTTAAATTAAACTTGCAACATTTGAGCTTTAATTTTTCCCTTCCTATAGATGAAAATTCTGATGAGGACTCCAGTGCATCTGTTGCTAATCTTGGTCACGCCCCTGACAAAGAACAAAATTGTGAAGAGAGCAACGCTGCTGAGCAGAACAAACTTGACAAACCCTTCAGCAAAGATTTGGAAAAGCCTTGGCTCTCACCCTGCCGTGACGTTTTAAAACACCCGTCCATTAGTCCTTTGAAATTTCCTGAATTTACAATACATGAGGAAGAAGGGAAGAGGATGGCTTCACTAACAAAATTGCTAAAAGAGAAACCTAAATCTGTGGATGTATCACAAAGTCTAGCGGAGGATGCTAGCAAAAGAAAGCGGAGGTCACAGGTGCATTCCTGCAGTTCTCTTGATAAAATGCTGGAACAGCCAATTGAAAAGTCTGATAAGGGAAGGCCAACAAATTTTCACCGGGCAAAGATAAAGAACAATAAGATTCACATGTTGCGTGCCACGCGACGTAATAACCAGTCAGAACTACACAGCAAACAAACACAAGGCAGGCGCTCTCTCTCTGTGCACACACATTCTCTTAGTTTATCCAGCGAATCTTGCAATGTTGCTTCCAGTTCCCCTGATGGAGAAGATGATGTGTTTGACGACTTCTTCTCTTCAGCCAATCATCACAAGAAACCAAAGAGACCTCTCTTACCCGTTCTGCCTGATCTGACAGATCTTGACATCGACTCTGAGTTGGACTATGTCCCAAAGAAAGGAAAACAAAAGAGATGTGAAAGTGCTACTACCGAAAGTAACAGCTCCAAGAAGAGGAAAGTCGAGAATGGCGAACACATTTGCAGTTCGCAGTCTGTTGTAAATGTCTGTGCACAAAATAACGTCAAAGAAAATGTGCCTGCTTTTGATCATCCAAATGGTACCGGAACACGGGCTGCTAAACACAGAGGGCAAAGCACTTTAGCATTCGTTGGCGCCAGTGAAGTTTTATCAAAGCGTCACAAAACATCCGTCTCTGTTCATCCAGCAAAGCTAACAAAGACGACAACCTTGGAGCTGGAAAAGAACTCTGGTCAATTATCTCACACTTTTCAAAGTGAGTATCAAGTGTGACCTTGCCATAGAAATTTCCTTAAAACCTTGAAAACATTATATTGTGCATGACTAACAACAAATATCTTCAACATAATGAACTAACATTCTCATTAAACATATTGACGTTTTAAAATCCCTGGGTCCCTTTGAATTCATAATTTAATCGATTTTAAGTATGCCCATGTCTTTTCCCTAAAGTTTTGGGTGCTTATCTCACAAGCATTAAGTTGCTTTTTTGTTAAATTGTCAAAAGTTATTGTAACAATATCTAATATTTTTCACTACAAGCCACTTTCACTGTTAATGTGACTTTAAATGTCAAAATATCTCCCAAAATCAGTTACCCCATGAGTAATATTGTATGTTGTCTTTTAATGTGGCTGATCCACTATGATACGGTGACCGGTTAAGAATTTTTTATAAAGAACATTGTATATAAATGTAACCTATTGTTTTGAAGTGTGGTTGCTCTTTTATGCAGTAGTGTTGTCAAGACAACAGCCACAATGTCTGGCTGGATTGTATTTATTTATTTTTTTGCTTTGTTATCGACGTAGGCATTGCAAGTGAAAGTACAGCTTCATCAGATTCAACAGAAAACCAGGAGAAGCCCAACGAGCGCCAGTGCTCTTATGTTCAGAAAATAAGCAAAGCAAAGGTAATAACTGAATTGTCTTTTTAAAGCAGATACTCACAATTCTTCACATTTCCAAGAAAATAGAGCAAAGCAGAGTTTAATGCTCCAATTTCTGCCTGATTCACATAATGATGTTAAAATCGGCATGGTTCCCAATTTTTTATTGGACTTGTGAGGGTCACTTGTTGAAATGTATTTATCTTGCAGCCCGAAAGTATGACGCAATCATGTCATCCATTGTATTCCTTGATACAAGTAGCTTAGGATGCACACCAGCCATGTTTAGGTAGAGTATTTCCTCGTTACGGCTGCATCTCACCAAGGGGCTTCTGTCTGTCTGGTTTGTGGCCTGTGGGTCTTCCTGTGTTTTACTTTTGTGATGATTGAATATAACTTCCTCGTTTGTGAAATGCACCTGGGCTTTGTTTTCTTTATGCCGTAAACCTCAACATGTTACAGCTGAAAAAAACAAAAAACATTACATCCTAGGGATCCAAGGGACAAAATATTAAATGTTTAAAATGTAATCTGATCACAACTAGGAAGCTTTTATGTCTACTCTGTAAAGTTTGTGCTGTAACAGCACATAACACAGGGGTTCTTTAGAGGTCAAATGTATCATCCAGCTCTTTCTCCCTCTCAAAATGATCTGCTTGTACTGTATACGCGGCCAGGGGGTGTCGATGTTCTCAAACTCGGTAATGTAACTTTTCCCCTCTATATTTTTCAAGCGTGATTTCATGTTGTTATGGGATTAGCAGTGCAGAAAATTGATGGATAGATGGCCGTCTTGCTGCCATTGACAGCTTGTGCCACAAAGCCATTTGATGGCTTTTTCACAGAACAGCTTCCACGTCTCTCTTTGATTTACTTGAATAGCATCATTTTCAAGACGCCAATATGACCTTGTCATTCACTGAGGAAATTCCTTGAATTGTGCTGATGGGCACTTTTCTGTGAGCTCATTATTTGAGACACTCTTCTCTTCCTATGAATGAGATCAGCCAGGGATGCCTTTGTGGGATCGTTAGTTTGAAAGGGCTTAGAATGAACCATTATTAATGTCCCTGTTGTGGATCGGCAGCACACATCACAGTACTAGGCAACAGTGGAGGAGCAATTGTGGTGTGTTGGTGATTAATTCTCCCCAGCTTCTTATCAGCATTATTGGGATGTTGGAGCAAGGGCGAGGTCAACAGAGGAGGGTCGATACCATGCTTTGATTGGCAGGCTGCTCTCGGCCCTTCCAGCTGCGGGAACAGATATCAGAGAACTGTTTGTAACTGCTTTTGATTATTGTATGACGTGAAGAGACCAAATTGTCAGGCCCTCGGGTGACAAGTTCACACTTCAGCTTCAGTGCTTATAATGATATTTGATGCCTTTTTGTCCACTGTGCTCAATTGTATGTGACAAAGTTATTATAATGTTCAGTCTGGCCTTGTTAGAGAATGATCCTTGTGTCAGTGCAAAGTGCAAACTAATGCAACCCACAGCAAATATTTAAAGCGCTGATGATGATGATGGATTCTCCTGCCAACTTTACTACTTTGATTTTTTTTTTTCGCCCCACACATTTATTAACACTTCTATCTGGTTTATGCTGGCATACAGTCACACATACAATATGTGTTTATTGAACATGAAGTGTAAAATGTCTCACTCATACATTTGTAGTGCAGTGGTGAGATGCCTGCTGTGGAAATAGAAAAACATGATGTTTATTCCTCTTCTTTTGCAGTCTGTGCGAACAATGGTCATGACAGCTATGCCCACTGAGTAAGTAGCACTTGAGAATATATTCAAACATGCTCAAGACAAATGTCAATAGTCATTTAAAGCAATGTGCACAAATGAGTGTATCTGTCCTACTCTTATCATTTTGCATCTCTCCTAGAAAACAGAACACAGTCATTCAGGTCGTGAAGGCACTGGGTGGCTTTTCTATCGCTGATCAGGTTTGCGAGAGTACAACTCATGTGGTTTCTGGAGAACCCAAGCGGACTGTGAATGTTTTGTTGGGCATTGCTCGTGGCTGCTGGATCCTCTCATTTGAATGGGTGGGTATACTGCTTGTCAGTGCACCAATCACATCATTATGTTCAGATCACAAGCATGATTGTTTTAAAATGCATTTTCAATGTTCCTGAATAGATTATGTGGTGTTTGGAGCTAAGGCAATGGATTTCGGAGGAACCATATGAACTTTCAGAGCAGTTTCCGGCAGCACAGGTGCGTAGCAATACCAGTTTGGTTTGAGCATTCCAGTCCTGGCTGCTAAGTGCCAGCTGTTTACTCAATAGTAACAAACATACCTGTGTTGGGAAAATTGTTGATACTGGTCCATCTGATAAAGAACAAGGCAACAGTCACTGAAATTATTATTATTATTTTTAACTATGGTGTTATTGTATGATTATTTTCTGCCTTAAAAATGCAAAATATGTTTAGTTTGCTTTAAAAATGTAAGTCCAGGGGCTGCGCTCCACCCATTGCTTGGTAAAACGGGTCATTTCCGGTACGCCAGCACGAAAATGAAAATGTCGCAGGTCAAGATAAAATACTGAAAACTACAGTAAGATGTTAGAGGATCAGAGAGGCCTAATCATTGTCATCTCCTCCAATAGTAGCTTGTGAAAAGGACTTGTAAATTTGTATTTGTTAAACTTATTATACCTTTTTCAGTTTCAGTCTGTCTTTGATGAATGTGTACCAATGATTTTGCCAACGTATGAGGACGACGAGTATCCGCGTCACAGCTTATACACAGTACTAAATTATATATGACTTGCACTTTAGAATTTAATTCAATTTTTTATTCATCCTCCACATAAATAAGCACCCTCTGGGGACAATATGAACTCTAAACACAAAATTAAAATTACAGAACATAAAAATGAGTTATAAAAAACATTCAGATAGAATTCAGAAATTCATAGACTTATAATACAATATTTAGCCTGTTGCACATACAATACTTACTGTTTGTGAATTAATTAATGGCCCCAGGTATAAAAAGCATATAACTGGTTAAATGGACAAGTACAAATATTAACAATGAAAAATAGCTATGCATTTGGTTCTGCTGGTTCTGTCAATTCACATTTTCTGTTATTATAGCTTGAGGCTTTTCTGATCATAACTTCTATTTAACTTGAACTTTAAATGAAACATTGATTTTCTTTCCTGTCTGACAAATACAGTTGTGAATTATTTTGCATTGTACAGCACCTGCTGTTATTAATCATGTTCACAAAACTAAATATTTGTGATGCTCCCACGCTGACGCTCAATCCAATAATTGCTCATGAATGCAAGACGGAGGAAGTCAGTTGGACGCCTGTTAGTTTTTATTGCCAGCCATCCATTTTCAGTCAGCTTGTTTTTCCTGTGTATCCTGTGAGAAATGTGGATGTTGCCTCTTCCTGAACTCATGAGTCACTGTCCCCTCCTGCCACAGTGAGCAACGACAGCCTCTTGACATAGACAAATGTCAGCACATTTCTGTCGCAGCGCATTGTACATTTGTGTTGTTCGCAGAACCACATACATGTCTTCTTTTTAATCCGTTTGTACAGTGTGGTGGTGTTTCAAGAAATCTATTTTCAGTAGCATAGTTTTGTCTACAATGTTTGCAACTCATTGCTCCCGCCTGCTAAGGTATGCACCCCCACTAAACAGTAGTTCACATTTATACTGTGATAACTATTGTATATGTCCACGATGTACACCCACGCCAAACATTTGAAATACCAAAGGTGATAAATGACCTATAAACATCATTATACACAAACTAATCTTTGAACATGTACATTATCACAGAAACTCTGTTTTGAGAGTTTTATTCAAATAAACCATTCCATAAATAAAGATGTATTTGTCCAAAAGCACTCCTTATGTCAGGGATGTGATTTTTCCGCTAATTCCGATTTTTTTAGTAGTAGTAGTAGTTCATTGTGTATGCACATGACTCCGACAGATAACATCTTCTGCTATAACAAAGACATTTGTGGTATGCTCTAATATGAGTTACTTTTCATTTGGTCATGATACAATTATTTGTTCATGAAATTTGAACTCTTCAACATTATTTATGTGTTAACTTAGTAATCACATTAGTTAGATATGATATTCTCAGTGATAGTTTTTAAAAGCAAAGGCAGTCCAATGTTTTTGAATGTGACTGATTTTGAGTTGACTAAAACTGCCATTTTATATGGGATAGAATACATTGGCCCCCAGACCCCCGGCTAAATTTTCAGATAATTTCACTTTGGTCAAATCACATCCCTGTTATGTGCAATATAAATTCTAGTTGTCTAGCAAATCACATTCAGGTGATGTGATGATGCAACGGACCCAAAAAAAATAAATCCTCAAATAATTTCACACATAAATAAAACAAAAAATGTACTGTAGTGAATAATTACACCACAAGAAATGTTATCTTAACTGAGATTCTCTGTGTCATTTGTAGTTAGCTCTACAACAGAGGACACTGTAGAGCAATTCATTATAAATATAAAGAGCCAATTGTTTTTCACCCAATGTTCATGTTCACCGCAGCCTCTGTTTCTGGAAAAAGTGTCATTGGCAACCTTGGTTGAAACATTGAACACTATTATTAAGCAACTGTACACTTTTACCACACTTTAAATTACAGTGTAATTTCTGATCGCTAAAGTTGTTAATGCAGCCCATTTTCATTCATTTTCAGAGATGTGGCCAAACACGACTGAACTGAGCAGTCGCGAACAAATTGCAAAACTGGCCACTGTAGCTATATTATAAGCTATTTTATATTCATACAAAGAAAGGAAGTGGGAGAGAAATAAAGGAGACATAGCCACCATGCCGCTGTCTGCAACGTTGTGACAATTTCGATTGGCAGCAAAACTACTGGCCGATGGTCTAGTTGCAGAACCCCACACACTGCAACAGTTCTGACGAGTTTGGCCCCGTCTCGGTTTGCAGCATGCCTTAGTTCGACCGTTTTTGGTTCAGGTCACTAAAATAGTTAATAAAACCAATTAGTACTTTTCCCTGTTAGTCCTTTCAGGAATGTCGTGAGTTGCTTTGGGCTCCATCTTGTTCAGTGCCCATTCAAATGGTTAAACTTAGAAGTCTGCTGGCCTAATCATCATTGATGTGGCCTTCAGTGAATATCCTGAGCCCTTCCAGTAGTACCATTTAATACCATTGAAGCGATTGGAGTTTTGGCCTCGCTGGTAATACATGCCATTTAGATTGGATGGGCCACAAGCATCAAACCACCAACCTAAAACAGAAATACAGAACAAATGTAGCGTACATTCAGTGATGATTCTGATTATAAAGAGGAAAGGGTTTCTCATATTAGGTCTAGAAGTATTTGGGCATTGACGTGTAGACTGTTTGCTTTAACTTGAAAAAATACACACACACAAAAATAGGGCATTGGGTAATTAGAACATAATTTTCCTGTGCCCCTCAATTTTCAGGTGCTCAAAAGTATTTGGACAAAGTGACATAATCCTACTTATTAAAAAAAAAAAAGTAATCACATTTTTAATACTTGGATGAAAATCCTTAGTGACAGCATCACATTAAGAAACTTAAAAGCTGAAAACTTTAATGCCAGTTTATGACAGTCATGATAAATATGCAGTAACAAGACACTATTTATGACTGCATCTTTAGAATCAAATTCACTTTTGAAATCTTTGAAAGGACCCTTATTGATGCTTGTGAGTATTGGTAGACCTAGAACACGTAGTCTGTTGTTTGCACTCTGCCATCTTGCTTTTAAAACTTGTCATTTACTTTAGGATTATGTTTGTTTATATAAAGATTTGGTCTTTCATGATGGACAGCTTCATATTGCCAGACTGTTCTCTTTCGTGTCTCCCTCTGCCAGTTGAGTTGTGAATGATATGCACTGAGAGAGTCCCCTGTGAGAGACTCCTCATGGGAAAAAGGACAGGGTTAGGGTTTTCTTGCTTTTATGCTCACTTGACAGCCCTAATGCAGAGACACTGGCAAAAATTCTGGCAGCAGAATCACTTACAAGGCATTGGAGGGAGGACCTTTAAGCTACAAAAGGAGAAAGAAAAAGCTCTGTTCCCAGGCTCTTTAATGTCAGCGGTTGTAGTTGCTGAATTCCCTCAAGAGTTGATCAGTGATTAACTCTGTCTAATTGTGCTCTTTGGCCTGGCCAGAAGGAACAGGAGTCCTTATAATGTCCTTCCAAGATTTTAGGAAAGTGTCAAGATACATTTAAGAGAGTGGGGAATTTAAAATTCTGACATCTTGCACACTATA
Organism: Vanacampus margaritifer; assembly: GCF_051991255.1. Taxonomy (NCBI): domain Eukaryota; kingdom Metazoa; phylum Chordata; class Actinopteri; order Syngnathiformes; family Syngnathidae; genus Vanacampus; species Vanacampus margaritifer. The sequence continues at coordinate 17,112,862 of NC_135443.1, read as the reverse complement.
ATTGTTGCATTTTATCTCATGCTCCATGCAATTGCAAATTACAAATTCTATGAGAGTTTCTTACCCCCTGTTGTCAGTTGTGAGCATTTGCAAACACATTTGTCATTGTCTGCATCCTTTGTACTGAAATCACTTCCTGGCTGACCGATACTGCTTATTTTGCCTGCTGTTCCACTGTAGCCTTTAAGGTGTATCCTGTAGAGTGGAAAAGGAAAAATTAAGGAAGTAGAAGAAGGAAGTCAATAACGCTTGTTCCTCAAAATACAACTGACATACCTTCTTATAACAAACACCCACTCAGACTGGCATGCAAGTTTATGGAATTGATATGGATTATTTAATTATGTTTTTTTTAACGTTGTATTTCTTTCTTTGGTTTAAAAGTCAGACAAACTTGTGTAATGTTACAAACTTGCATATGCAGCGTTTTACAGTTATTGATGAAAATATGTAATATGATAGACCAATCTGCTTATAGCTAGATAGACTTGAGGCCCAAATATGGCTTTAACGTCAGGCAGTGCAAATGTTAAACATCTAATCATCTAAAATGTGTATAGTTGTGCTAATACGTCAACAAACTTCTGTAATGGAGTCTTATTTGTAACTTGTCAAATACTTATAAAACAAACACTTACTATGTGCTCTCTTGTGGATGTCAGAGATTTTTTTTTAATAGGAGATTTTTTTTTTTTTAATGGGAGCAATATCCAGTCTGAATCAATTAATAAAGTGGGTAACTAAAAAAACAATATGTACTTTGTATAATATATGTCAGTGCTCAACAACCTGAGGCTGTTTTCATAAAGTCTGTTATATAATTAGATTTGAATAACACAATGAAACAATTTGTGTTCAAGTTAGCAGATTTCTGAAGCTGTGTTCTGTTCCTTATTACTTGCCTAGGGTGTAAACAATGTACGACATATAAATGCCAAGTAGTATTTGTTGCAATGATTACCCAGAGTAGTCAATTGGATGTTGTGGACTCCACCTACCTGTAGTTTTGTCCTTCACTATCAAGTGAGAACTGGTCATACTGGGAGAATGCAGAGTTCCCTTCCCAGTCACTCAATTGGATCCTTAGGCTGTAGGAATGTTGACTTGTCAGCCTTGATACAAATTCATTTCCTAACCAAAATTCACCTGAAGGATCTCCAAAACCCTGCACAAAGGCGCATAAGCAGCGACTTTAATCAAACTTCAACAAAGGAACTACTTTGAGAAGTTGGAAATAAACCCGTAGCCTAGGCAATATTTTTTTTCTCTAGGAGAGTATTTCCACTCCACCGCTCCTTACCTTTTTATACTCTTGCCACGTACGGTGAAAGTCAACACTGCCATCAAAGCGTTTTTGTAATATTGTCCAGCCACCTGCCTCTGTCTCCATGTCACAGAAAGCCTGTAAACAAAAGTCGGGTGATCAAAAATTCTAAATAAATCAATTTCCATTTTCTGCAAATGTCTTATTATACAATAACTGAACAGTGACATCGTCTTATATTACTTCAAGATAGACACTTACGGTCAATTTCATTGAATGTTAAAAGGTTTAAGTCCAGTATTAAACCCTGAAAAGTACCAGGTATCTAAGGAGATCACAGTTTTAGTTCAAGCATGCACATCATCATGGGGGTTGTCCGGACGTTTTAGTTTCTCTGCTGTTTGAACAGTTAATCCAATGCCGCTATGTGTGCTACTTATGTAAGAAGAGTGAGCAAGTCAAGAGAACTTGTTGCTAAGCACAAGGTTACAAGAAAATGTGTTCCTTTGCAAAAATATGACTTCTCACATTAAAAAAAATAGTATAACTTTGCATTTCAGTTTTACACAACACAAATAACTCTTTGTACTAGCAGACAGGTATGAAAAGAGAAAGCATACTAGACTAGAGCATGCATATCTTTTTAACAGCCAACATTAAAGTTTTTGACCCTTAGCTCATTATTAAAACAAACAGAACCAATAGAGGATTCCCAGTAATACAGAAGTACAGTATGTGTGTGCCATGCTATTTAAATACTGGATGTACTAAAATATTGGTTTAATCTGCTTGTCTTGTTTTACTTTGTTGTTAGACTTAACATTGCATATGGGGTTTTCATTTGACAACACAGATGAAATAAAACAGAATGTACTTCACCTTTACCTCCACTGTAGAATTGGGTAAAGTGAGAGTGTAGACCCCACTCTTTGTGCTGCCTGACTTGAAGACGGCAGCACAGTCCATGAATGTGGAGGGAGTATCCTGCATCATGGCAGTTTTTGTCTCTGCAATGTAGAAAAAAAGTTTGGTTTGTTTGACAGCACAAACCTGTTAAATTTCTATTTCACAACGTTGCACCATAAAGTAACGTTGTCACTTTTTATCAATTCATAACCTACTGCAGATCGTAGAGTATCTCACAAACGTGAGTACCGGTATATCCCTCGCATTTTTCTAAATATTGTATTATACCATTATATGGGACAACACTGAAAAAAATTTCACTTTACTACAATGTAAATTTGTCGTTTGTTGCTTGTTTGACAATGCTTTTTTTTAGTTAAAGTAACATTAATCAGTATCAAATCCATGAAGAGATGCTTGCGCCACCTTTAGCAGAAAGTTAATTTCCAACTGTAGTAATAATAGTAATGCATCAGATTTATATAGCACTCGCCAACTAAGTGTAAATTTACATTCCTCATCACACAGCCATTAATGTCTAAACCACTGGAAACAAAACTCTGAGTACACCCCTCAAGGAACCCAATGAGCCGTTTTCCCTCCCTGGTGTCATTTACTCATTAGTGTTACATGATAGGTCTCTGTTATGATTGAGTTGGAAGTTTGTTAAATTTGGTGTTGTGGCCAAAAACTCTATGATGCTCAATTGTTGCTCACCATAAAGATGACCTAAACTAGAAGAAGAGTGCCAACATCATGAAACTGAGCTGCAGCACAATGGCGAAGACCATACAGCAATTTAACAGGACAGATTCCACTCAAAATAAGCCTCACCATGGTCAACCAAAGAAGTGCACATACTCAAAGTCATATCCAGAGGTTGTTTGGAGAATAGGTATATACGTGCAAAAGAGCACGGTGGTGGGAGTGTCATGGTCTGGGGCTGCATGAGTGCTGCTGACACCGGGGAGCTAGTGATGGACTGGCCAAGCCTGTTATTGACCATCTGTGGGGCTCAAGGTCTCTAACATCCACCAGCTCTGTGATGATGGCATGGAAGAGTGGAAAGCCAATTCTAGTGGCAACCTGAGAAGCTCCAGTGAACTCCAAGAGGCTTAAGGTGGTGCTTGAAAATCATGGTGGCTACACGAAATATTGACACTTTAAGCCTAATTTGGCTATTTTCACTTGGGGGCATACTCACTTTTGTTGCCAGCGGTTTAGACATAAATGGTTTTGTTATTGTTTTGAGTGGGTGATATATATACACTGTTTATACAAGCTCTACTTTAACTACAGTGTAGCAAAGTGTTTAGTGTTGCCCCATGAAAAATATATATTACATGAATGTGTGGGTTAAGATTATATACAGTCCAAGAGTTTTCAGGTACGAGAATGATTGTAGTTGGCCTTGTTTAGTGGCTTGAGTAGTTTTTTTGCTTAGTGATTAAGATACGATACTTGGTCATGCTGGCAGTCACATTTTTTTTTGTCAATAAAGTTCTAGAAATCTTGTAGTCTTTTCTTGGTGACCCACCTCGGGCTGCGTCAGTGGAGAAGGTGTGAATTAGGTGGTTCACAGTCTCCAGAAGCTCCTGTTGCTGGTGCTGCAGGACAGTGTTGTTAGATGACACCCTGAGCAGCTGTTGCTCCAGCTCGCCAATGATGGCCGTCTGCCTTTGTATTAGGTTTTGAAGCTGGTCTTTTTCTGCTCGAAGCATCTTCTGCTCCACCTGCCTCTGCTCCTCCAACTCTTTTACTTTCTTCTCCAACAAGCTGAGGTGATAAATAATTTAGGTTTCTAGATGGTGTTGTCTCGTGCTTTGGTTTTCGAATGTCAAATATTTCGTCATGTCCTCACCTGTTTTTGTCGTTCAGCTTATTTATATCATTTGTTTGGACAATAACTTGTTTTTCCAATTTATTTGTCGACAAAGAATTCTCAAGCAGTTGCCGCTCAAGTCGAGTTGTGTGATTAATAACCTAGAAATACAAGAGGATATGAAACAATCAGTCATTTAAACAACCTGTTTTTTGTTGTTTTTTCAAACAATCCACAGTCCATTTTTTAATGATGAGAAAAGGGGTGTAAATGTGTATGGATCTAAGCAGACCCTCATCTTTCACAACACAGACACTCTCACAAAAACGTTGTTGCTAATGGTGATGTGCAGATCAAAGTAACTCACTAGTCCCGAGCGTTAGGAACAATGCGAGCCACTGGGGAAAGGATGTGTTATTAGCGATGCATTGGCAAAATACTCGTTGCAAAAATAGGAAATTGTCTCTCAAAAGAAAGTATGATGCAAAATAATGTACCATATTGTTTGAAGCTGCTGCATTGGAATATAGTTAAGGTGACTGCGGTCCAACTGGATTCTTAATGCAAAGCTCTTTCTCCCCGTCTAGTGAGAAACACTTCACAAGTTTCATGTTCAGTGTGTTCTAACTAGTCTATACTGTGTGGACTTGTGTGCCCTGTTTTGTAGGATTATTTCAAATACAAGCTTACTTTGCACCTCTAGAGTGAACAAACAGGCATTTGCGAAATGGAAAAATGGGACAGGAAAGCAACTAAATTCCAATGGAACAGATGTACCTTAACTTTGGGAAACTTTCAAAATCCATGTTTCCCCCCCAAGACGGTGTTGAACTAAATTCTCAGGTTGAGCACCTTGCCTCTAATTTTCCAGTTTGGGGAAACTGAACTCAGCAAAAAGCAGCTTGTTTACGTAGAATCTACTCGTGCTTCTCCGGTGGATCTGTTGATGTGTTTGAACAGACGGATGTCTGATTGTGACAAACTGATATACTATTTCTGTGGAAATACAAGTGTGCTAATAACAGGAAATGCTCTACTGTTGGCTCACATAAGGTCAGTGATGTTAAGCGACAATAATAATAAACTGACGCGACCATTCGTGTTTTTCCGTACATTTGAACATATCTATATGTGTATTTAGTGTTGTGAAATGCAAAATTGACGTTATGAACCAATATATACTTTTATCTGTATTTTAGTTTGTTGAAGCATGCAAAGTAATTATATGAATAGATGTAGAATTGCCATTTTAGTTAGTGTGAAAGCAGTACAATCCAACATTTGTGTGCGTATCTTTCTAAGCAGTCAGAGTAGTCTCACCTGTGCCTCCACATTGGTCAGTTTCCTTGTTTGCGCTGCAGTTTGACTGAGCAGGTTTGTTCCTATTTCGATCATTGTTGCAGTGTGATTTTGCACCGCACTCTGTTGAATTTGGGCCATATCCTGCTTCATGCTCTCTTGGATGTAATTCTGTAGCTGTGGCACAAAGTAAAGAGGTTGTAGTTAAATGTAGTAAATGTAATTATTTGGGGGGAACTAAATGTCTGCAATCCAAACAAAAGCATGCGGGGTAACATTATCTCTAAGGACAAAATAACACCGAACTCTTGCTCAATGGCACCCAGTTGTGCTCAAGGCGGGAGGGCGCATCTGCCAAGCAACCGAACACAATTTACATATTGGCTACTTTTCCTTTACCTTCCTGTCTCAGAGCCTTGTCCTTCAACCTACAACTGTACTAATTTATTAAATATACATTTATAAAACAACATGATAAATAATAAATTCTATAATGTATGTTGTCTTGTCATGATCAGTCTCTTCCTTTTAATGCCCATATGAAACACTTTAACCAAATGCTTATTACAATAGTCTTTAGCCTCAAGATGGGAAAAGGTCATTGTTTTAAATTTAACTCGATATGTTCTTATGTACCTTACGGTATTCCAGATTTAGACCAAGACCAATCATTAAGTTATTTCCTGCATGGTGTTCCTGAGTGCCAATCAGGTCACACAACTCGTAAACAGGATGGAAGTGTTGAGTGAGGAGTTACATCCTTCATGACACCATGACGTGTTAAAGCTGGAAGCTCACCTTAGCTGAATATATATTTTTTTGTATCTACATGCAATTTGAAAAACAATTTTACAAATGTCTTGAAGCTTCACTTAGTGTGTATTTAATTTGTCATCATCTCCCAGCGGTCGTTCTTTGTGACACATCCACGGTTGATGAGCGGCCTTGTTGTGAGGATGTCTTGTTTACGGCTAATGATCTAATCAGTTGTTTATTCCGCTAGCCTTGGAGTCATCTAGTAAAAATGGCTGTGTTCCTCAGTCACACACAAAAAAAAAACCTGTGACATCACATTTACCCAGCTGTTCATATGCACTGGCAACTTTTAAGAAAATAATTAGAAGTAATCTTGCTCATTATTTGCTGCATTTACTTATTGACCTCACATTGACACGTACACTAAAACACTTGCATTTGAAATATATCCATTACTTGGTAGCTTTTCAATGTATTTATTTGAGAAAGGCCTTGCCAATTAAGTGAATTCTTTGTAATTTTGTTTTTTGAGAGGCGTTACACTGATATCGTGATTAAAAAGTCATATTCAGTCATATTAAGTTGAATACAAATTTGAGTCCTATTATAAAGTCAAACATGTACAAATACATTAAAACATTGTGTAAAGCACCATGAAGCTGAATTTTATTGATATCTCTGCTTCAAAGACAACCAGTAACTCATTTTGAATTTGCCAAAACAAAACAGTCATATTTTTAAAAAAAAATGCAACAAAAAACTGCAAGGGTAACATTTTGGGGAGACACAGTATAGAAAGCTCACACTGGCGACTGCCATGTTGCCATGATGCATCTTCTGTCAACACAAGGTTGCGCTTATTATGACATCTCAAATACGTGACATGAAGTTGATGAGTTGGGCACAATTTGAGCCACAAACACAACAGATGGACCAATGTGGCATGTCTATTATTATCGGCGAATTTCTTTATTATCTGGTTTATCTGTTTGATGTCAAATTGGTCGATAATTGACGATAATTATCGCCCACCGATATTATCGTGCATACCTAATCCCAACTACAGTTCACATGCCAGAGTAAAAACGAAAGCCTGATCAGGGTTTAGCTCTAAATTGTATCGTGGCACATTGTGGACATAGTTAAAGTTGTATAGCTAAATGTTTGGTGAAACCTATATGTAATGCTTATTTTTTTATTTGATGAGTTGCTGAGGTCTACCAGGTTCAAAATAATTCCATTTTGTTAGGAGAATGTATTTGTGCACTCAAACTGTGGAAGGGCTCTTGCCTGTTTGTCTTTATTAAAGACTCTCTGAAGAGGGAGCGCAAAAAAAGGAGGTCTGCTCTTTTATGCCTCAAGGAATGGCTCGGCAAACTGAAAGGACCATGCATACCCTTCAATTTGACACCTGTTAAGAGTTTTTCATCACTTTGGAAGCCATCGGGACCTTTTCAAAGAATGAACTGCTGTGCCTTTTGTCAAATGTCTTTCCAACTCAATTCAACACATTTAAAACGTGAATGCTTGTCATAATTTCAGTTATCCTTTTCATTCAACACAGCGTTGTTTAGATCTTTTTTTCTAATACATTGTAATTTACAAATAAGTACTGCTCTCGTAAAACAATAGACATTCTTTTTGAATGTTGGTTATACATATACTGGGATCATTATTGTGTGCTCTAAGGTCATTATCATGTACCTCATACTCTTTGAGAGTTTCTAAAGTGGAGATAATTGTACATTACTACAATTATCAAACCGAAGTATTTTCTGAATATTTGTAATACTGTATGCAGATTTGTACTGAGTTTTGACACACAACTCAAGACAAGATATGTGTCCAAACTCATGGCTGGTATTTAGTATCGATGAACCATAAAAGTTGTTTAAGGGGCGGCCATGGCTCAGTGATAGAGTGGTCGTCTCGCATCTGTGAGGTTGTGGGTTCGATCCTCACCCCTGGTGACCATGTCGAAGTGTCCTTGAGCAAGACACTGAACCCCGATTTGCTCCCAGTGGACCTGGCGGCGCCTTGCATGGCAGCAGCCGACCACTACTTTATGTGTGTGTGTGTGAATGGGTGAATGGGAGGCTTAAATTGTAAAGCGCTTTGGGCACCACATGATAAGCTATATAAAAACAGTTAATTTACCATTTTAACAAAGTAATCAGGTTTCATTTTCATCAAAACTGAAGGAACAGGTGCCATCTTGATCCAAGTACTGGTCTCAAGAAGTGTCACAACCAAATTTGAACAAGATCCAAATAACATCAGGACTTGGGGTTCACAAGAAAAATAGCTGTGTGGCGGATAGACTACTATATACCCTAAATATCCGTCGGGTTACTTTGGTTAAGAATATTCTTCTGAAAAATCACAATTAATAAAACTGGTATGATAATTAATAGATAGAATAGCTGAAACACCTTCTTCTTTTCCGTGTTTGACCTGGATGTGTGCATTTCCGAAAAGGTTTAGCTGAAAATCTGCTTAACTTGTCAAGCATGTTATCTACAAATTCTGTTGTAGAATTTGAAATCGTTTAGCTCACAGAATGCTCATTTCATCCTATTAAGTACCAAAGCTTCAGTCTCGTTAACCGTTGTCGTACGGTCTATTTCTCATGGTAGGTGACATCATGGGTAGACAGGAATTTACCTTAAGTAGCCACTGTGTGTTGTTCTCCATGACCATCTCAAGCTGTTCCAGTCTGTGAGCCGACTCGTCGTTGTCTGCCGGCCCGTCCTTTTGAACTGGATAATTGTAGCTGCTGCTCGGGCTTTGGCAGTTCTCCTGCTCTGGCAGCAGAAAGGTGTAGCTGCATGGCCCGTTTTGGATCTGATATTGTCTCTTGCCGACTGTGCTGTCCGAACTCGACCGAGATCCCCTCCCCATACTGAGACAGACACTTAAAATGAACAAGACAACGTGCAACATTTTCAATGAACTTTGCTCTTCAGAGTTTGCTGTAAGGCTCCAAAAGTTTTTCTTTCAAATGTTACTTTTCCCAATGGCATCCAACTGTAAATTCTCTTGAAGCTCTGCAGAATCCTGGTTTGACCATTCAATGGGAACAAAAAATCATTAGAAGTGAGAGGATCATCCCCACAGTTTGCCCGGTGCCAGACTGCATGTGTGCGTTTTTCATCAAGGCTCCAGCCACTTGTTTGAGCTGCCCTCGACACCCCCCGATTCGCTCACTGTGACTTTAACCACTCCCACATCCATGTGGCCACTCAGTGAAGCATAGCATCTATTATAATGCACACCAACAACACATAGAGGCAGATGCACAAACTACACATTCTCTACTATATCCTACACAATGCCCACGTGTTTTTCTCTCCACTGGTTAAACAGCTATGCAGGATGCAGCTGTCCACCTCCGGCACTGTGTTATAGTCTCAGTGGCAGCCAACAGTCCATTGAAAAATATTTGCGAGTCCTTCAGAAAACAAAAGTTTTTTTTGTGTGTGCGTGTGTGATTTATTTGGTTTGTTTTTTAAAAGATGGATTGAAAAATCCCACATTATATCAACAGCTTACTTTTGCATCCTGTACATATGCATACATTTTTTTTTTTATGTATTAAAATGTAAATGATTATGACAAAACGTATTTTATGAATTGCAATCTTTGCCCCCCCAAAAAAGTTTGTTGGATTTAGTTACAAATCTTTTTTTGTCATTAAAGATGCAAACCTTGCGTGTTTCAATTTTTACCCTTTGAAGTGCACTCATTGATATTCAATCATTCCTTGAGGTATGAGTGACCTACTTAAGACATTTTGAAAAATGGGCTGTTGTTCAGGCATTTTATTTATTTATTTTTGCTTTAACTTGCAAGCCAAAAACGTGATACGTACGCTGTATGATGGCAGTGAACTCAACTCATTTCAGAACACGCAGCATTGAGTTTCTTCAAAAAAGGTTTGTCACTTCCAGTCAAAGTTTACTGTCAAATTAAACATAAAACAAGGAGTAATTTAAAACAACTTAAAGTTTGCGAGCTTCATGTTAACACATAATGGAATGGGCCATGCTAGAGACGTGCTAACCGGCAGGGGTGGCCAACCCTGGTCCTCGAGAGCCACAATCCAGCCTGTTTTCCACGTTTCCCTCCTGCAGCGCAGCTGAATCTAATGATCAGCTAATCAGCCAGCTTTGCAGAAGCCTAATAACGATCCTGATCATGAACCAGGTGTGTTAGGGGATAGAAACATGGAAAACAGGCTGGATTGTGGCTCTCGAGGACCAGGGTTGGCCACCCCTGTCAGCTAACATATAGCATTGGTGTCGCTGTGTTATAACCTTTTCAGCAAATTTACTGAGGAGCTGAAGCTTGCTCTCTACACAGGCTTTCCATATAGCTGTTATACTGCCCCCAGGTGACCAAGGTGCGCACTACAGAAGGAGAAGCACTATGTCTATTAAACTGAAGCAAAAAAAAACATGTGGCAAAAGCTGTTTAAGTTATCTACATTCCATTTAAATATTTCAGTACTGTGTATATTTTTCTCTACTGCAATATTATATAGTGTTTATATTTTCTTATTAAAACACATTTTTGTGCGGCTCTGTAACTCTAGATGACTTGTTTTAATTTCCAAACAAATTTTCACATAGGAAATAATTAATTCCTTAATTTTCTATACCACTTGCCTCATTAAGGTAGTGGGTAATGGAGCCTATTAGTGGGTAGTGGAGCCTATCCCTGCTGAAAAGCGGGGTAGACCTGAGACGGACATAGGGAATAGTATAAAGTGAATTAGAGTATTATTATATTTTGTTTCAGGGTCATGTAAATGAAAGTGCAATTGATTAAAAAAATACAGCTGTTTAAAGATCAGATGCCAGATATTTACTGAATGTCCTGATGTTATGAAAGACAATATTTTCAGAAATTTTTTTGAACAAGTATGTTTTTCTTTTATTGTGTTTTTGAAAATGAATCACACTCATGTTTACTTTTTACCAGGTGAATCCTCAGAAAAACAAAATCTACGTTTTACCTCAGTTGCACTGTTACTGCTGTTATTTCTTGTGTGAAGTCGCCTGCCTGTGGGCGCTTATGTCTCCATGGGGGACGTAGTGCAAGAAAAACACATGATGATGTTTTGTCCTGTCTGGCAAGAATGTACCTTAATCGCATTCTGTATGCTTTTGTTTCAGGAGATTCACCCTTAAATTACCCTATTTGAAAAGTCACTCATTTTTGTTCATCTCTCACACTTGACATTCACTTTTTCCCTACAAACAACAAAGTCCAACTCGACCTCATTTCTTTCTTTGAGTGGTAAGCTTCACAAATAGATTGGCACGTAACATAATTGCAGGAAGTCAGATGATGTAATATTCTACAGTGAAAGGAAATGCTAAATATTTAAGGCACATTACAACAGAGGAAGAGCGTGTTGTCATACCCCAAAACAGTGACGTTGCAGGTGTTCGTGCTGTTGTTGTTGTGACTTTCGGCTTTTCCCGTCAGCGAGTGCCACGGGGGTCTAAATCACTGCAACGGAGACTATTCGTATTTCAATCTTGTTTCCAATGATTCTCTCAAGTCTTGATTTTGCTGGCATAGTGCACTACCTTGTGTGAATGCACTGAACACCAAACAGGTGGCTCTTGCTTCTCGTGCAGTGCACTGTGTAGTAAAAATGTGCCGTATATAGAGTCCATTTGGAAAAGGTGGTACAGTGGTCAGCTTGGAGCTGGAAGCTTTTTAGGTTCGATTCACGGTCAATGAACCAATTATTTTCCATGGCAACGTGGCCCGCATGAATGAGGCAAGATTGCGAAAGCGCTTGGAGTATTAGTTTGTTTGTTTGACAATCCATTGTGCCACTCATAAATGCCAAAATTACATTACATTCACAGAAACAGGCTTTTATTTATTCTTTTTTTTTTTACTAGTAGAAGAGGCGCATCATACAGGACATCAGCATTAGAAAGATTGAAATCAGACAGTTTCCCTTTGTAAGAGATGTAACTCTTGAATCCCCCCCCCCCCATTTATATCCTGAAAAGTTATAATAAATACTGTAATCTCAAACACCTCGCAGGTGTTTGAAGTATGACCTTTGGTCACAACTTGTGACAGCAATGTTCTGCTTTCAATACTTGTCAGTCTTGAGCACAAACAACGCTATCGCCAAGTGCCAAGTTTCTGCGCAAAACATGTTATTCTTACTCTAACGGTAACACTAGTGATGTGTTGTGTGTTTTGTAACAAGGTTTTATTATGTTCCATGTCTTCCTATTATGAGGCCGAATGCGTTTTCAAGCCCGTTTAGTCACACAATAGGAGCCACTTTAAGTGTTGACTTGCTCTCCTGCAAGTACACAATATGGGTTCATGTTAACCTGACCCCCGTCCCTGAACTCCTCGGGTCTATCCCTGATTACTTGGTGTAAAATAAAACTGGTGTGAACATTTACAAAAGGCTAAAAGCTTTAATGCTTGTTTCCTGGCATTCAATCGCAATAGTGCAGATTGTCCCATTCAGTTTAGTAAGTGACCCCTGCTGGATACCAAACAAGCCTGTGGCGACAGCTCAGCGATTCATTCACTAATCCCAGGAACACTTCTTCGAATGAATTCTCAATTTGCTGTCTGTTATCCAGTTGCAACTGTTATTTTCAGTTGCAACTTTCTACTCGTAGGTTTTTATTTGTGATTGGAATTAAATGGCAGACCATCCTTGATGGAGAAATATAAGACTGAAAATGTTGTTTTATGACTATCTGTTCCTAGATCTGCCGCCTTCAGAGGCATCTGTCTTCCGGGAGCCACTATAGGCAGAACCTGTTCCAAGACCAGCCACCCATGTTTGTGTCCCAGCATTCCCAGCCACCTGCAACCAGTTTGGTAGAATTGATCCAGCTGTGTGGGGGGACGGTCTGCAAAACTGTACGTCAGGCTGGAATCTGTATAGGGAGGTATAGCGGCAGGACTCCAGTGGGAAAGAGGTTCCTGTCTGAGCAGTGGCTGCTTGGTAAGGAGCATTCTGTGCCACTCTTCATTAACATTACACCTGATGAATCCCACTTAGGAAATTGTGGTTTAATTGTTTTTTTCTGTGCTTCCATTTCAGACAGCATCACTCAGTTGAAGCAGCTTGATTATGATAATTATGACTTGGCATAAAAGCTGCTCAATATCCTTCCTTGCATGCACGTCTTCAGTTTGTGCTCCTCATCTATCTTTGGAAATTTAACCTGAAACTGAATATGCAGGATTGTATTTCTTCAAATAGTTGTCCCTCTAGTAAAGGCCAAGTGCATCATTCTTTTAAGACAGGTATGAACTCTATTTTTATTGCAGTTTTTTTTAATGCTTTGACACTAGGGGTGGGAATCTTTGAATGTCTCACGATTTGATTCGATTCCGATTTTTGGGTCTGCTATTCGATTCAGAATCAATTTTCGATTAAGAATGATTTTTTATTAAAAATGATTTGATTGGCAATGATTTTTGCTTCAATCTATAGATGTGCAAGGAATTGTAATGATCTACTCCAGTCTGACTCGCTAATGCTAATTAGCGCGCTACTCGCGGCACTTTTATCACTCAAAAGAACGGCTCAAAACTGCAAAAAAAAGGAAACTTTTATTGGAATAACTTGATCGTGACTTTTTCCTTCTACTCTCTAATGTGGCTACAACTTAACAGTGTAACAGACCGCGTGGTACCACACTGCCCCTAAGTGGCCAAATCGGGTACAACATGAACAGCGCTCCAAATAAAGGCACATACAGACAAAGGCAAGACAGTATAAAATAATTTAAATAAAATCAATTTTGGGACATTTAAAATCGATTCTGAATCGTACAAAATGAGAATCGCGATTCCTTTGAGAATCGATTTCTTGGCACACCCCTACTTGACACTGACATTCATTGACGACTGAGCAAATTTTAATTTTTGGTTTGGGTTAGGTGAGCTTGATAACTTTATTGTTGCAGAAAGAAATTCTAATCAATTTTCCTAAAGAAATCAGCTGCACTGAATGATGCATACAAAGAGATCACAGAGACAATGGACCTCATTCACTATCGTGCGTATGCACCAATTTGTGTGCAAAACGTGCATACACATGAAATGTGATCCATCAATATCATTGTACTTAAATTTGTGCGTATTCTGCGAACAAATTTAGAACATCTTCAGACCATGCGCAAATAATGCCAAACATCTTTACCAGATCAAAATGCACAAAGCGCCTCTCGCTGTTCAAAATCAACAAGGCAACAGTGACTAATACTGCGAGAACAGAATTAATTGCAGCGTCTAGGAGTGTGAATTGCCTAGTACCTTGCGATTTGATCTGTATCACGATTCATAGATCACGATTCGATTTGATACCGATTAATCTTGATTTGAATCGATATGTCAATCATTTCGATTTTTTTTTAACTAGAATTTTGAAAATACTAATCAGTAAACTTGTACATGTACACTGAAAGATTTGTATGAAAATGTACTTCAGGCTTATAACTGTGAGCCACTGTATTTAACAAACAGGTTGGAATCTGTTTCGTGTTTGTGCAGCATTGAAATAAAAATATTAAGGCTTAATGTTCCATTAATATAACATTCTTCCATGCTTAAAGTGTGAAACCTAACCCTAAGACATTTTGTTGAATATTTCCATCAAAAATTGATCTTTAAAAATCGATTCGGCTGCATATGAATTGATACGAGAATTGTGTGCTGTAATATCACGATATATTGCCGAATAAATTTTTTTTTAACACCCCTAGCAGCGTCCATTCGTCTGTTAGGTTTGTTAGTCCACCCCCCACTCCGCCATCGCGCTTATTGGTTTTGTCCCGCCCTAAGCAACGCCTGATTGGTACGACCTAAAAAAAGATTGGCTGTAAACTTATCAGCGGGAGCGGTACAAGATGTATTCTCCGGCGTTTGTCGACTCACAAATGCCGCGAAAATTCAACTTGCTGGCAAGGTTACTTGTGTGGAGTATGAACATTGCTACGCATTTGTTAGTGCATGAGGCCCAGTGTCTTTAATAACAATTAGGGTTGCAGTAGGCTCTGGTGTGATGGCTCTACATTATTGTGTTGTGTATTTCTATTTTTGTTCAGCGACCTACACAATTTCTTTGTTCCACGCATTCCGCTTCAGATCTTGGTGTTTTGCTGCATTTCTCTGTAGTACTTACTATATTTGGTTTTGTTTAGATTTTTGGTTTTCACTTGACATAAATATCTAAGACATTTAATATGAAAACAATATATAATAATTGACAACTATAATGTTGCAATACATTTCACCTATGAGTTGTGCATATGACACCATACAAATCGTGTTTGGGAAACATGGTGCCACTTTTTTTTTTAATGTCATTTGAGCCACAAGTCTAAACTGTTGTACAGTCCTGTTAGATGTTATGTATGTTTTTGTTGTTATTGGTTTATTTGTTTAGTTTTTTCAATTTCATAATCTGTGAATGAGCCATATTATCTGACCCGCACCACATCTGAGTGATGAATGAATAATTATGCCACATTGTGAAATAAACCAGCCTTGAAAAATGATCTTGGCGTTAAGTGAATTATGAACAAATGGTCACATTAGCATGTAGGTGAAGATAGTCATATGAATTTCATGATGTGGACCTTGACTTTCACATTGACATGAATACACACTATACTATAGGTACATAAAAATGTAGCGGTGTATACATGCATAATATAGTAATATAATATAATATAGTCTACCATATGAACAATGGACTAGGCGGGACTTTCGGGTTTTCACCCAGCAACTTTGTTTCTGTGTCGCAGTACTTGCGCTTCCCCCTTTGTGCCACTCGGTTGCACGTTCCCGTCGACGGGTGCAAGGCTGCGAGTGTGTAATGTCTGTCTCAGTGTCCTAAGCATTTCAGTTAGCCGAGACGCTCTCCCGCCGATGAGCGGGGGCGCAGGGGTGGGGGTACGAGTGTTGTAACGCGGCCAGCAGTGGCCGGAAACGGCGCTAATGTGTAAAACCCGGAAGTTGGAAGTCCGTGGCATCTACCCCATTGGAATCACATTACGAAATTCCCTGTATACAATTTGAAGCTTTCAAACGTACGGTTATAACAAGAATAAACGAATAAAATGTTACTGTATTGTCATTTACAGATGGCCCTTTAAGATTAGGAACGCCCATTAATGGATTAGACCAATCATGTTCGTCCATGTTACGTATTTTCATTACGTAGGGAGGTGTGTATGACATTTGCTGCCAGTAGCTAGGTTTTAACAGCTAACCGATAATAGGGAACAACTACTTTTTAATCTGATTTTTTGCCACTTCGTAACCGCTAAACTAACACTCGGGCTAGCTTTACTCTCCGCTTACGATAAATCATGTTTTAATGCAGTGTTTTATTCGAAAACTAGTTTTCTTACGAGACAGTTTGTAGAGTAGGCTAACGGTTAGGACTAACTTGTACAGAAGACCCACTCGTGCTCTGGGTGTAGTTTTAGTTCTATAACGTGAAAACATTTAACTTAAAATAATTTATTCGGTTTTGTATGTCAGCATATATGACTAATCGAAGCCGGCTCGGCTAAGTGAGTCATGTACACAAGGTTAAAGTTAGCTTTAGCCTGCCCCTCATTTGATTTACTTTCTAATGCTGATTGGTTCGGGCAGGTGTGCTTCAATAAGTAGGCCAGTGGCGGGTGAGAGAAGCAAGTGTCGTGAAACATTCAGGGACTTTTTTTTTTGTGTTCGTTAAGTGAGTTGTGAGGTGGCAACATGCTCCTCTCCCTCGTCGTGCACACGTACTCGCTACGGTACTGGTTTCCGGCCAGCGTCATGCTGGGCACGGCTCCGGCTTACTTGCTGTCATGGGGGGCCTGGCGCTTCCTCTCCACTCTTTTACCGGCAAGACTGTACCACAAGTTAGACGACAGGCTGTACTGCATCTACCAGAGCATGGTCCTCTTCTTCTTCGAGAACTACACGGGAGTGGAGGCAAGTATGAGTTACACATGTGCACTAAAATGACAGTTGAGGGTAATGACATACATGAATGTTGCATGCTTCGAAATGCATTGAAACTCTGTCTTCTAACAAAACAAGATAAGCCAGTCAAGAAAGTCGGCATTCCTTTGCATTTGGTGGCCACACCTTTTGATAGAACACCTGTAGTGTGTATATCCATAAAGCATTATTGTAGAAGTAAAGCACTTAAATCTCAAGCACTATAACACAAGGGGAAAATGAAATCAACCTCTAATGTAATAGAAAACATAACAATTTACCTTTTCATTACATGTCATATGTCAAGTATGGGCAGCTTACCAGTCAGCCAATGGAGACGTTATTGTATCATTGTACATCTTCAGTTTATTCTCAAACAGCAACACACATCCTTTGCTTTGTGCCAATTTTGGTCAAACAGCCGAAACAGATGGACTCAAATGCACACTAGTCATAGAATATGCAAATCAAAGATGATAAATACTGGCGACATCTGAGAGCTCTGTAAAGCCAACTAGAAAATGGAAAACAATCCTACCAACAAACAAAAAGGTAACAGCACCAAATAGTTAGTTGTCCAGGTGGCTTATGGTGAGCCAACTTTTTTTGATACTGACACTATAACGCTGGACAAAAATGTCCTAGCGGCCTAGTGTTTTTCCGTTAAATCAGTTTGTTTACTTTAGAATAGCTTCTGATATGGCTATGGATGACAAATGCTAATCTGCTGTTTCTCTAGATCATCATATATGGAGATATACCAAAAAACAAGGAGAATGTGATCTATATGTCCAATCATCAATGTACAGGTAAACCATGTGTGCATACATGTGCCTTAAACATAACCTAATGTGGCACACGGCTGCAAATAAGTCTCTCTGATCTCTTTTGTAGTGGACTGGATCATTGCTGACATGTTGGCAATTAGGCAAAGAGCCCTCGGTCATGTCAGATATGTTCTCAAAGATGGACTCAAGTGGCTTCCACTCTACGGATGGTATTTCTCACAGGTAATGCCCCAGTGTAAGTGCTTTAATGTAAGTTTTGCACTCAGTTGTCATAATGTTGCTCTTTTTGTATCAGCATGGGGGAGTCTACGTGAAACGAAGTGCCAAGTTTAGCGAACGGGATATGAAGAAGAAGCTTGTTTCTCAGAATCAGTCAGGAGCACCAGTAAGTTGTCCATTATTGCTCTTGTTTTATTATTTGTTGTAGTACATGTTCAAAACAAAATTACTAACTGTGAAAGTTGCTGAATGCAGAAAATTAAATTTTGAATCGCTACTGCCACCTGTGGCCAAAAAATTAAACTGCACACTCCCTTTGTGAAAGGGCGGGGAATTCAAATTTGAACCTGAATCCAGTCTGAAAATTATTGGCCAGAGACTTGCAGGAGTACCCAATGTGAACAGCTAAGGTGTCAATTAGTGATGCACCGAATATTTGGCTACCGAAAAATTTCGGCCGAAAGAGGATGTTGTGGTGACGCAATTAAACACCAAACATGGGAGTGAGTGTCCGCCTTGCTGCTCGCTGGCGTTTGCGAGTACCGGCAGCTTCATTGTGCACCGGTACCGGCAAAGGAGAGGGTCGCTTGGTAAACGATGTCAAAAAAGAGAGCGCTGCTGAGTACTGCACTACAGGTGAGCCACTCTTTCTCCTGCAGCGCCTTCCTTTTTTTCTTTGATGAGAGCCCCTCGAGCGCTTCCACTTTTTCACTTGAATTGATGGTGGCTGTGCTAAATAGTTTAGCTAATGTTGGCACTATTGCTATCAATAGTTTTAAACAAGTAAACACTTACCACTTATCCACAAGTATACCACAAGTAAACACTTATCTCCGGTTGACTACAGATCTGTACAGAACTCCGTGTGTGACTTTGCAGTTCGTTCCCAAAGCCGATTGGCTGGTGTGAAGAAATGTATTTTTTTTTTAAACGTTGGTGAATATGTGAATGTGCCGCTCCAAATAGCCTACAAATGCGTCATTTGCACCGCACCGCACGCATCTGTGCCCGCCGGTGCAAACTACTGTCCATTGACTATAAAGTGCAATTGCACCGCCAGAAAATGCTCAGTTGCACATTTGGTGTTTAATGTACCATTCGCCAACATGTCTCTGATGTCTGTGGTGTGGACGCATTTGCATTTATATTGTGCTTTGTTAAAATGCCCGTACTAAATAGGCCTAAATATTTTACAAGAATATTATAATTGTAATTCATTATAATAAATGCAATGATAATTAAAAAAATGGCATAATTTTTTTCCGGCGTTTCAGTTTTCGGCCAAGCATTTCTCATTTTCGGTTTTCAGTTTCGGCCAAAGAATTTCATTTCGGTGCATCCCCAGTATCAATCTACTATTTAGAAGACGTTTGAGTCATAAACGGTCAAGTATAAAAAGTCTAGTATAAAGATATTTTTAAGCAACTTGTTATATAGGGCATCTTCAGGTATTGCTGATTTCCACACTGGTATTTTAAAGACTAATTAAACTGAACCAAATATATTCACCAAATTGCGCTCGTTAAATTATCAGTGTTTGTTTTGAAAATCTTCTGAATCCTTATCAATGCCTTCCTATTAAGGCCCTGTGGGCTAAAAGGGTTTTCATTTTAGTGTTATTGCATAGAACGTTGTGATTGTTTTTTTTCCCACCCCCAAGTACGAATGTGCTAAGTGTGTGTGCGTGCGTGCAAGCATCAGTGGTTTATTGTACACAAATTGCCCTGGAGACCATAATAGACATTGAGAGCTCTTGCAATAGTAATGGATCAGCTTTATGTTTTTCCGCCTCGACCCACTTTTTACCCCGAGAGTCAAAAGTTAAAGCATTTAATTTAACATGTTCTGTTCCCACAGATGTACCTCGTCATCTTCCCCGAAGGAACGCGCTATAATCCCGAGCTCAAGAATGTTATCGCAGACAGTCAGGCTTTTTCTACCAAAGAAGGTACTGACTTGACAGCAAGCTGCGATGCCTGCACTGCGGCTTGCTGATGACACACACATAGTCTGTAAACAGCTGACTAAGTGCTCTGGTCATTGTTGCAAGCAACTGCTTGACTGACCACTGACATACTGCAAACGTTTTTTATATAAGCGCTGTATTAATTACCGGAGAAGCCTTAACGGTTCAACACAATTCGTTGTAGGGCAGTCGACTCCCAAAAAGAGTGAATTTAGTCCTCCTTTACAGTACATACAATAACTCCAATAAAGTGGAAAGTTCTTCAATTAAATATATTTACTTTATTTGTGTGATTTAAAATATTTCAGTTTTACCGGATTTTCGGTAATAACGTGTTTCATGCTAGGGATGCACAATAATGCTATTTTCAACCGAAACCGATAAACCAATTATTTAGAAAGTGCCAATGTCGATAACAGATAAGTCGGTCGATAATTATTTGCAAAATTAACTTGAATACAAAAATACTTTCGAGTCCTACTATAAGTCTAACATGTACATTCAAACATTGTGCAAGCTTCATTAATTTTATTGATATTTCTACTTCAAAGACAACCGGTAACTCATTTTGAGTTTGCCAAAACAAAACAGTCAAATGCAACAAAAAATTGTGAGGGTAACATGTTGGGGAGACACAGTAAAGAAAGCCCACACTGGCGATTGCCATGTCGCCATTTTGCATCTTCTGTGAACACGAGTTCTCGTGCATTATGACGACACAAATATGCAACACTAAAATAGGCGAAGGGAGAGGTTGAGGAGTTGGGCACAACTTGAGCCACAACCACAGGAGATGGACCAACGTGGCATGTCTATAATTATCGGCGGATTTCTTTATTATCACGTTTATCTGTATAACTTCAAATTGGTTGATAATTGCCGATAATTATCTGCAGATTTCTTTATTATCTGGTTTATCTGTTTGACGTTAACTGCCGATAATTATCGGCCACCGATATTATCGTGCATCCCTAGTTTCATCTGATCTTGTTCGATGAGGCACTGAGGTCATGCTCACACGCTCTGCAGAAATAAAGTATATCTCTGAACCTCAGCTTTAATGTTTGCTCCCCCCCATTAATCCGACTCCCTCATAGAGCTGACATGCACATTACTTTATCTGCTATTAGTGAGGTATTAGTGAGCAGATGAGCGTGCCACTTCCACACTGAACGTACTGTACAGTAAGTGACCTCTTAACCCAGGGATAGGCACGTTCGGTCCTAGAGAACCGCAGTCCTGCATGTTTTCAGTCTCTCCTGCCTCCAACCCAGGTGTTTCAGATCATCAGCTCATAATTAAGTTCTGGAGGAGCCTCTAAGCTTTGTTCGAAGAGGGAGACATCAAAAACATGCAGCACTGCGGCTGGCTCTCTAGGACCGAACTTGCCTAGCCCTGTCTTAACCCAAACATTTCATTGACTTATTGTGTTCTCGTGTCACTATGCTAAATAGAATGTTACTTGGTAGACTGCAAAACACAACGTTATGGAGGATGATATAAGCAGTTATTGTCTAATGCCTGCTAAGGAAAAACAAGAACACACCCATGAAAACACAACATTCTTGGTTGTATACACTCAGTAGGCAAGACTTACAATTTGAAATTGAGAACATTTCTGGAATCTCCAAAAAACATTTATATTAAGACTTAAGTATTTATTTATGTTTTTTTTTTTTTGTAAACATTTTTTTAAAGAGACGGACCGGACACCCTGGACTGGTCACAGATTAATCATGCCTCACACTACCGAGAGAACAAAACCCCTATTTTTTGGAAAACAGAAATGGAATGTTGTAAAAGTTTTTGCACCAGAAATGATATCTAGGACCTTCAAGAATCACAACCTGGGTGGACAACCCGGTCAACTAGCTACTGGAATGCTACAGAGGGCCAAAACCCCTCTTTTTGGAATATGTTCCTGGCAAAATGATGTAAATGCAAATATTTAGGTACTACAATAGTATAAATAGTCATACATCTTTCAAATTTGGCCGAGGGTATTCTGACACATAGGGGAAAACAGGGATACAAATCTGGGGCTTGCTGCACCTCTATTTTAAGATAACATCCTTTATATCCCAAATTAGAACCAAAAAAAAGTATTTCTCGCCTAAAAAATGCTCATGCAAATGAGCGTTTTCAGTACTTTATGGTAAATATCTATCTATGCCTACTAGCATGAATATAGAAAACTTCCCAAATTCATAAGCTTCCATTTGAGTCCAAGATGGCCTTTATATTAAATATTGCACTTGCTGTGGCCAAAAGTGTACTTCTACTGGATAGCCCAAATTGAAAACAAACATGGAATGTTCTAAAAGGATTTGCACCAGAAATGATATCTAGGACCTTCAAAGATCACAACCGGAGTAGAAAATTCAGTCAACTATTTACTGGAAAGCTACATGGTTGGATGGACAAAACAACTAATAGATGTTGCCATGAAACATGCCCAGTTGATTATTTTACTCTGACTTTTTTAATTGCAAGTTTTTGGAAATATAGTGTTTAAATATGCAAATTATTTGTTATGTAAATAAATATTGTCAAATTTGCATAACTTTTCTGGCTTTCTGTATTGTCGATCAAACTATATTGAGTAAAATTTACCTAGGACTGCCAACTCAATACCATGCTATCATTTTTGCAAATCAGTGGCTCAGCATTTATGAAAAATATCCTATTTTGATCAAGAAAGAAAAAAATTCCCGGCAGAAAAAACATTTATTTTCAACTGGATTTTCATAAATTGAACACTAAATCTAAATAACCGTCTTCTTAGCCAGAACTAGAAAAACAAGAATATGATTTTTTTCAAAAGTACATTTCCAAATGACAACAGTTGTTGGTATTAATGTGTATCTTTTTTTATCTTTTGTTTTCTGATTTACTGCTGCTATCACTGTACTCCAATGTGGCAGTGTTGTGGCGACCGTCTCTCAGGGTGTAGAGACGGTCGTTCAGTAACCAGAAGGTCGGCTGTTCGATCCCCGCTGTCCCCAAGTCATGTGTTGTGTCCAAGGCACTTCACGCACATTGCCTCCAGTGCTACTCACACTGGTGTATAGAAGGTACGAATATTTGGTGGTGGGTGGAGGGGCTGCAGGCGCACACTGGCAGCCACGCTTCTGTCAGCCTGTGCTTGCTGTGGCTTCTTAAGTAGCTTACCGCCACCACGGTGTGGCTGTGTGAGTGCATGAGGAATGTATCCATTCCATTGTAAAGCGTCTTTGAGAGTCTAGAAAAGTGCTATATAAATCCAATGCATTATTATTATTATTATTATTATTATTATTATTATTATTATTATTATTAGTGTTGAACCTGCTTGCAACTGATAACAGAAGGATATAGGATAAGTTGAGCGTTCCTAATGAGTTTGCCCCATGCAGTTCATACAATCTACACGAGGAAACTTTGCAAGAGGACAGCACCTCTGCTGGCCTACCTGTTTTCTGGGTTTTGTCATCAAACTGAGCCATGATTGTTTGTTACTTGTTGCCTCAGCACAGGTGATGTAATCTTCAGTCGACAACAAGTGGGAAAATATGTTTTTAAAGTTTAAACTGTTCATGAAAAATAATGACATTATCACATTAATTATCGACAACATATTATCTTTTTCCTATTGAAAATGGCTTGATGAGTCAATAATTGGTTTGGTTTTGCTCCACATTTTTGACACCAAGCTCCCCTTAGAATTTCACCGTACCATTTACGCACAGATTTCAATAGGAATCCTGATTTATCATTGAAAAGAGGGGCCTCCAGTTCTTCCTTGAGGCGAGTAAATGCAACAGCAATGCAGGTTTAGCCTTGGCTTTCCACAGCCTTAGAAGTTGTTCATGCATGGTTTATGATAGGCTCTGTCATTGGCAACCATAACATTACCTTGAATCAGTCTCAATAATATGTCATCTTTACCCAGTTTCTTGGATTTCACCTCAATGGCCTTTTGGCTATTTTTTGGTGGATACGATGGAGGTTGGCGCCTTTCCTTGCAGTCACTGCTTATTACAAACTACACACCTCTTGTTGGCTTGAAAATGTTCCTGACATGAGGAGCGAGATCCTGGATCAGCCAAATCTGATGCTTGTGCACTCACATCAGATGAAAGTCTCTTCTCATAACATTGGTCTTTTCATTTATTTAGCAATTATGATATTTTGGGTGCCACTTTGGTGCATTGTCTTCCAACCATTTCTCTGACATGCTGTAGATTCATGGTGCCGTCTTTGAAAGACGTTATCTTGACGAGCATTGATGGCTTTTATAAACTTGGATTTTGTCATGTGAGTACTAAAGTGCAGGTATTTAGCAGACTCCTTGACGTATCACTTTGTATTGTTGGTGCTTTGGTCTTCACAACTCTTGCCACCAGACTCATATTTCAGTGGTATGGCAATGTCTCTTACATGCATGCGTCTTTGTCCAGCATGAACTATTAAAAAAAATGTTTTTAAAAAGTCAATCACAAATAGAATGATGATCATGATAGTATAATTGATTTTTTTTCTCACAATAGTAGTCTTTTACTCAAATTAAAACTTATGCATTAGGGGTTATATACAAATTAGGCATGGATACTCACCATAAAGTATTGGAAAGTAATAATTTTCATGAGAATTAGGCGAACATACTTTTTTGGGGGGTCTTTTTTGGGATGTTGAGGGTGTTATCGTAAAATAGAGGTGCAGCAAGCCCCAGAATCTTTTTTTTTCTTCTGCATGCCTCTGTGTAAGGATATTCTCTGCCAAATGTGAAAGTTGTAGGACAATTTATGCAATTGTATTATCTAAATATTTGCATTTACATAATTTTGCCAGGAACATATCCCAAAAAGAGTGGTTTTAGACTTCTGTAACTTTCCAGCAGCTAGTTGACTGGGTTGTCCACCTAAATTGTGATCCCTGAAGGTCCTAAATATCATTTCTGGTGCAGAACCTTGTACAACATTCCCTGTCGTTTTTTTCACTTTGCCCCCTGGGTACACCTTAAATTGTTATAGGAAAAGTAGTTTTTAAATTTGGACAACTTCTAAATCAACCAGCAAAATGAAAATGGATTGTGTTTAGCTTTGGAGATTACACTGTAATCATTTAAAATTTGTATTTGTTATTTTATTTTTTTTAAAATTATCTATTTTTAATAGTGCTGTGCAATTTCAATTATTACACTCCACAAATAAATAATCTGCATAAACATAAACAAAAATAAAAGATTATTAATAATAATTTTGAGTTGTTTAAATGTATATATTTGCACCTTTTTAATTTTAAAATGACTCATTTAATTAGGAACTTGGATAATTATAGTGTTTTAAAAAAATGTATTTGTCTTAATATGTTTTACATGTTTAAACATTTTCTTGTTTTGTACCAAAAAACAAATTATTGTCTTAATTGTGATTTCAATTCCTACCAAATTAATTGTGATTTAATATTTTCTTCATAATCGTGCAGCCCTAATTTTTGATCTACTGCAAGAGATTCCAAACGGACCACATTGAAGTAAATGTCCATTTTCTATAGGGCTGACTGTTCTGCGACACACACTAACGC
This sequence comes from Vanacampus margaritifer, assembly GCF_051991255.1. Lineage (NCBI taxonomy): Eukaryota > Metazoa > Chordata > Actinopteri > Syngnathiformes > Syngnathidae > Vanacampus > Vanacampus margaritifer. Next base: position 17,087,273 of record NC_135443.1, on the reverse strand, counting down.
CCCGAATGAAAGCTTCTCACATCGCCCTCGAGACTATGAGGGGCCACTTGGATGCAGTGTATGACATTACGGTGGCCTATGAGGGAACGCATGGCGCCGACCGCCAAAGAAAACCAGCGCCTTCAATGCCGGGTACGTTGCGTTGATTCTCATCATCTTCGATTGATCTAATCGTCCCATAATTATTCTCTTTAATGTCTTTTCTCTTTAATGAAGACGTCTGTGACCCTACTTTTATGTGTAATTACTCATATTTTTCTGTAATTTTTATTCAAAATCATTACTGGAGACCTCAAAGTATGGAAAGTTCTGTCAATACTGGTTATTAAGGATACACATTCATTTTCAGAGACACTTTTAAAGCCGTTAGGAACAAACAGCTGCCAAATGTTTGTTAATCAGTGTTTGCATAATCACACAGGTTGTTGCGCGATTGATTCGGCAATGTTCAACATTCTAACAAGACCCTCAGGAATGAATCACAAAGGCAAAATTACCTACTGCCATTGGGTGGCTTCCTGTAAACAACTTGACTCCCTGTTTTGAATTCTTTCATTATTGCGTTTCACAGTGATTCAGCGAGTGCTCTAGCAGTGTTTAGAAAAAAAAACATCCCCTCACTGTCAGGAATAAACAGCGCCAAAAAGACCTAAGACGGTGAAACTTCTTTCTCTTCACGCACTTCCTGATGTGATGGGGTGAAGGTGACTTTGTAACGTGAGTGAGTGCTTGTGACTCAGGCACAGGAGGTGTAATTAAATAAACAATCTTGTTTTTTTACTTCCAAATATGTTTACAATTTAAAAATACGTTATCAAACTTACATTCATTTTTGTATGTCAATGAGCATGGGCAGAACTGCTCCTTCTGATTCTGGTTACATTTTGCAGGTTAGACTGCTCTGACAGTCATGTATTTCACAGTGGCCAACACACTTAGGATAAGTCAGTAGCCCGAACAACTATAACGCATGATGTCCCCCCCCTCCCCATAAAAGCAAGGAAGTCAGAGTCCTAGAATATTTTTTGACTCTCACTGAGCTGCCAATGTTGATTCACACTCCATATTTCATGTCAGGCTGGAAATAAAACTGTTTTCTGCTGTTGACTTTGACTAGGTTTCCCCTCTTGGCCGCTGCACCAAGTTTTCCGGATGCGATTGGATGTTGTGGAAACAGGAAGTTTAAATTCTCAGGGGGTTCACGTGTAGCCTTGAGCGTTCACACTTGCCTGGTCACTTCTGGTTTATTCTGTGTTGTTTTGAATTATATTAGTTGACTTGAGACTGAAAATGACTTTATTGTTTTTTATTGTTTGTTTATATGTGGGTCAACCTCGTTTTTTTTTTTTTCTAAACTCTTTTATATGAAATATCTTATGCCTGATATTAGGGGTGTGAATTGCCTAGTACCTGGAGATTTTTTATTTATATATATATATATATATATATATATATGAAAGAGAGATTTTGGAGGCGTGTCTGGCGCTGTCGATAGTAGATGATTGCAGTTGTAGAAGGGTCATTAACTTAGAAAAAGTTCTGTGACGTCCACAAATCTTGATCTGATCCTAAAGTAAAAGTACTGTTGTACAGAAATCCCATTTAGCATGTTCAGAAGCTTGTAGCGCTATCACATCTCACATCAGTTTAGCTAGTCTGTTTTTTTTTTGTTTCTGTCTTATTGTATTACATTTGTTCCCTTTTGGATCTAAAGGGAGTTCTGAATAACGATGAATTTTGCCCCTCTTTTAAGCTGTTAAGAGCTTAGTTTCTTTGTCTTTCCATCATGATTTCCCAGGTGACGAGTGCCTGGCTGGAGATGTGATTCAATACAAGTCTTCTTCAGTTAGGCTAATCCAACTTTGATTGTTCTCCTTTTATGGCGTGTAGCACCACACAGTGCACAACCATACTGCACGCAAACGCAACTGACTCACTCTTTACGTGCCGCTTTGCTGAAAGCCTCTTCCTGTTTTTGTTTAGTCTCCTTATTATTGTTTTGGGCTTCTTTTTTTTGCTTTACAGAATTCCTGTGCAAGGAATGTCCGAGAGTCCACATCCACTTTGAGCGTGTGGATGTCAAGGAAATTCCTCCCGAGCCGCTCTTCTTCCGCAGGTGGCTGCACGAGCGCTTTGAAATCAAGGACCGGTGAGTGTGCGTGCGGCGAATTCAATCAATAAGCAAACCAGCAGTCATGTTTTGCTCGCACGTTCCCTCGTTGAAACATCCCATCCTGCCTGACTGACGTCACCGTCAACCCAAATACAACATCAAGCAAAAGCACAAACACAACACAGTACTAACTTGAGTCAAATACTCTTCATATAGCAAATGGCTGCACTATCATTGAAAATGACACTTTTGTCTGGTGTGATGTATAAAATACAACGGTGACAATTTTCTTTGAATACATCACAACAGGGTGGGAGAAGTGAGTGTCAAAACTTCACACCTCTCTGTTACCAAATGCATAATGTTGGCAGAGTCACCTTGCCTGCCCAGATCCTGAACAGGCTTTGCAGAAAACATTTTAGGGGACTTTTCCCTCAGTTTAAACCCAAACAAGCAGCAAAGGAAAAACTAACTCGTTGATGACAGGTCAGTGTAAAAATGAGCACATCTAGTTTTAGCCTATCTGTAAAAACTTGCGATTGGCATCTGCACTGTAATTTTAAATTCATGATTTATTTGTTAGGTTTTTTTTACTCAACAAAAACAACAGTAAGCAAGCATTCATGTCAGCAGAAACAAAATATCTTGGTAAAGTAAATTGTTGTTACTGGTAGAGAAAAATGATCAATTAATTTCCAGGTCCACACATGTAACTGCAAAACAATCATTTGCCACATGTCTAAAATTTGAAGCTGACCATTTGGAGTGCAGGAGAGGCTTGACAGCATCTGTGATGACCTGAAACAAATTGTAGAGAATTTTGCCTTGGAGGCAAGGAGAGAGTGCCTCATCTTCTCCAACTTCAAAGTACTTTTTACTTTCACCTCTTCTTGGAAGTAATCTTAACATTCTGGCAAAGTGCTGTGAGGTACGGACGAAGACTCTGCTTGAAGTGAAATCATTAGTGTGTTGAAGCACAAATGGAAACAGTTTTTCTCACCTTTTTTTGTCGCTCTTTTGCACAAATGACAAAGTTCTGGGGATAAGCTTTCTGCTGAGCTAGTATCTGTTCTAGACTTGGTGAATTAATTTATCTCCTCTAATAATTGGTTCAATTAAAGTTGTAGTAAATAATCCAATTAAAAAAAGTAAAATAGAAAAGTTTCACATATTGCTGGCTTAGGATCGAAACCGGTCACAATTTTGTAAATTAAATTTTTTTTCCCACAAATCTATACTATTGGTTAGTCTGCACGTGTAGATGGTACTTATACAAATTATTGACCAACCTAAAGTATTGAGAATGGCTTTGTAGTAAGGTGAGTCTGTATTGATCGCACAGTACAGCTACACAGTGGACAAATGATTGGCACGTCTCCCTGAAGTTCTCTGCTTCAAATCTTAGTTCCGGCATTTGAAGACACCAAATTGTCCATTAGTGTGCATTTTTGTCCGGCAGCGATTGACTGGTGACCGGTGCAGGAAGTACCCCTGCATTTTCCCCAAACTCACCAAGGAGCCTAATGGACAAAATGCTATAGAAAACATTTGCTGGTTACAGCAAAAAAAAAAAAAGATTGAAAAGGTGTACAATGTAATGAAAATGGAACATAATCAAATAAACCAGATGAGATGCAACAAAAGTTACTTAGTGTGAAGAGTTGGCTGCATAGTAACAAGCCATTCAGTCATTTATGCAGATCAAATACCGGTAGACGGGTGCATCCCGGAATGTTTTATCAACCGTTTCCTCGATTCCCCGTGAATAATGCATGCATCATAATCACAAGATGTGCAGATGCTGCTGGTTCAATATAATCATTGGAAAGCATTTTGAAGCATTAAATTGCAGCTTCTTTTGTGCGCGGAAGAATTCCTCACAGACGTGTCTCTCCTTTCAAAGGCTACTGGCGGATTTCTACGAGCGTGACGACGGAGGCAAACTATGCAGTTTCCCCGGGGAGGGCAGACGCTCACCCCTGGGACTCTCCAAAACCCTCCCGGCCGTGCTGGTCTTGGGGGGCCTGACGCTGCCGCTGCTGCTGACTGACACCGGCAGGAAGGTGTACTGGAGGACCTGGGTGTACGGGACTCTTTTAGGTTGGCTGTGGGTCAATTTGCTTCCTTAACGCATGGCCGGGAGACGCGTAAAAAGCAGTGCCATCTTTCAGTATTCCCGCACAGGTTGCGTTACAGAAGCTGAATGCTGCGGTACGTACAGTACAAACACGCAGTCGGCAAACACGCCCGCACCACACCACACGTGGCTCACTGTGCTGAACCCATGCAAAGATTTATACTTGTTTCCCGCAATTATCAGGCTTCGGGGAAATAACAGTGGATTTGTTCAAAAGAAACAACATGAAATTCCTCAGACGAGCTAAAAATAGTCGCATAATCAACCCACCACATTCACCCCCTTCTTCCCAATTCGCTCTCATTAGCCAAACGTGTATCCTCGCATTCTCCTCATTGTTCCAGCAGACATTGGCCAATTTCTACCCATGACCTTTATCTTTGATACTCCGGGAAACTAAAAACTGACGTCATTCATGTCATTCATGAATAAGGTTTCGGTATTCTGTATGCAAAGTGCCACATTCCTAATTTGCACAATTGAGTTTGTTTGCGCTTCTTCTTGTTGACCATCTGTGGAACCTCCAAAGTCCAACGCCATTCGCTGTTGTTCTGGTGAATTTATTGCTTTAGGACTATCACCATCATCAAACCTTTAGGAAGTATTAATAACAACACGACAATGTTTACGTAACACTTTAGCCTCTTTTAATTGGAAAAAAAGAAGATAGAAACAGATTTTAAAAAATGGAAACATTAGTTTTTTTATGATCTACTCTGTAAAATTGCTCTGTTTAATTGAAATAGTTTTCTCCAGGCACTTTGACTTCCTAACGCTTTCGAAAAACATGCTTGTTAGGTCGATTGAAAACGAATTGTCCTTTTGTGTGAATGTGGCCGATTGGTCGTTTGTCTATGTGCCCAGTGATTGACTGGCGACCATTCCGGGGTGTACAGGATGCTACCTCTCGCCCAAAGTTAGCTGGAATAGGCTCCAGCTCACCCATACCTCCAATGAGGATACGCTCTGTACACTATGGATTGATGGCACGTTCTTCTTTGGGGGTTCCACTGAACATTCAAATGAATTGGTGTGTGTGATGAGTGCAACACAATTGTAGTTTGCAGTACTCAGAAGGGTTTTTTCAGCCTCACACCTGCTGCACTTTTTACATGAATACAGTATAAATATTTTGCTTATGAATGTTGAAAAATAGCCAATGGGAAATATATGCATTATGTTGTTAAACAACTTGAAGATGACAATTGAAGGTATCATGAGAATTATTCTTATGAATGCACGTGACGTCACCACAAATTGTTTCACTATATCAGAAGTGCGGAATGCGCGGCCAGTGGGTTATACACAACCTGCGAGAGCATGTGTTCCGGCCTGACTTGCAGAAAATAAATAAAACTTAAAACCTCAGCGGAACAGTTACAAATGCTCATAATATATAATAATGTTTGATCGTGGCATCGTGTATGTGCAGAAATTTAATATAACCCTCAGAGGGATTTATAAACGTAAACGTTAAGAAAAAGTGTTCCCCTCCACTGTGCTACAGTAAAATATAGCTTTAAATAGGAAAAAAATGCCAAACCTGTTGATCTTTGCCACAATATTCTCTTAACTGTTTTATGTTAAGCAAGAATTTAACAATGCCAGCCCTGTTGCAACGTCATTTGTCTTGAATCTATATTGCGTTTATACTCTTGTTTGTTTGGTTTCCATGTTACTGCTCACATGAAAAGATCTACCTTGCTTAAAGCAAAGAAAAAGCTTACAAAGCCATGCACACTCTAAGCCATTTGTTTCCTCTATATATGTCTGTATTATGAAAAGCACTGTCTGTGAATTGTTATCGTTACGGTCTACTGTATCTCCTTTTTTCACAATTCACTTTGCACATTTGCGGTCCGGGAGTTAGTCAGAGGTCTATTTTAAGGTAAATGTGATGTTTTTAACACTGTTCTGCAATATCTCACTCAGTTCAGTCATCTTCCTTGTTCCTAAATGACCCTTTTCACATATTTTCTAGGAACTTTTATCCTGTCAGGAATTGTTTTCTGTAGACAGCATTTAAAAATGCCAACTCTTTGCGCAAACGTGTGCCTTCTCTTTAGAGGAGCGGGTTCTCGTCCCGCCCTCAACCCGAAGGACCTCAGCGGCTCTTTGCAGTGTTGACGTCACAGAGGCGTTCAGCGGCCCTGTGCGCTCACAGTCTACACTCATAGTGGCTTATTTTGCTCGGAAATGTGATATGGTTTACAGGTTTGGACTAAATGCTGATTTAAACTGTTGTGGGTATGGGTTTAAGACATGTGAGAAATAAAGTTGTTTTTTTTCCTTGGAAAGAGTCAAGTTGTGTGTGTGTGTGTGTGTGTGTGTGTGTGTGTGTGTGTGTGTGTGTGTGTGTGTGTGTGTGTGTGTGTGTGTGTGTGTGAGAGTGTATTTGAGAGCAAAGATGCAAAAGTGCCAGATGGTCACTTTTTTTCTTCCCATTTTTGCATTGCCTGTCTCAGCTGGCTGGACTGATGAGTTAGTTTGTGTTTCTGCCCTCTGAAGGCGTTTCGTTAAATGCGCCATTTCACTATGCTCCATTAACTTTTTAGTGAGCTTTTTTGTTTATTTGCTTAAATGGTACGCTGAAATTATTCTGTGGGCAGCACGGCATCCGCGTGGCTTCCTCCTAAATTTGAAAACATGAGTAAATTGTTCATACAGTACTGTATGATGTAACAGTGTAAATAGTTATCTGTGCCCTATGGTATAGAAAATATTTTTTCTTGCTTTTCAGAATTGCAAGTAATTGGCAATCACATTGCTAAAAGAGAAGATACAGTATTACATTAGTCCAAAGTCTTTTAAACTTACCCATTAGGGCATTTTACAATATATTTTCCTCTAGGATGTTATTATACAGTATGCCCCTAAAACAAGGGTGTCCAAAGTATGGTATATGACAAGCTCCGTTCTTTAACCTAGCATTTACATCATCAAGAGTGTCGTAATATCCATCCATCCATTTTGCAAAGAGATTATCTTGTTCAGGATCACGGGTAGCTGGAGCCTATATCATAGCTGCCCAGGACTGATCGTGTGGACTGACTTTCACACTCAGTGGGGACCCATGCTGTCTACACGAAAAATTGCATGGACTATAGAAATATATTGCAGTATATTTTGCATTGATTTAGCAGTTTACTCCCAAAATGCGTGAATTAAAACTCATTTTATGTTTATCAGTTATTTGTTATTAAGTTTCAATGGCTTATTTGATTTGTTTGAAGTCATAGAATAGTGAAACGGAAAATAACATTTGATTTATTGTAAATGGGAGAGGGGATCTCACCCACACCCCACATTTTCCCTCGTGTTTGGGAGATTTTGTTATGGTCTAAGGAAACCCTAGGGCCTTTGACAAGGTAGCGAGTCTTTTAAACAGTTTCAATAAGTTAACCAATGAAAATAATACATTTAAGACGATTTGTTACGTAAAAGTTTTGAAATGGAAAATGTTCTACTTTATTTCAGCATTTGAACGTTACACGGACTGTAAGGCGCATGCGTGCAATTGTGTTCAGATTCGGAAGTACAGTACAAGGAAGTGTTGTCGAGTAAGAGCGTATTCCTGGACTTTCACCCCGTTTAAACGCAAGGTATGTTCTCATAAGGCCTGCAAACACTCTTTGATATACAAGACATTCACGTCGTTAATATTCGGTGTGTGTTTTTTAAGACAATTGCCGTACAGTTAATGAATTGATTGTGCATCTCTTTGTACAATCAACAGCAACATCTAGTGGCTAATTGGAGAAAGTGTAATTTCCTAAAAGACGTTTGTAAAAGTACTGCCTACTGGACTGTACATTGTAATATGGTACGTTAAAGAATGTCAAACACTGCAGAGCTGGCCTAAGGTAAACATGAGCTAAGCACCTGCATGGGATCCCTTGACCACTACCCCCCCCCCCCCCCCGCCCCCAAAAGACAAAATAGTCTGTAGTGTTGAGTTTGAACAGTAACATAAACTAAAGGTAAATTGTTCTGTTTATTAAAAATTTTAAGTAACGCTCTTGCACATTTTTGACGTAGTTTTAAAACCTATTTATTAAACGTTGTAATTGTTCACCTTGTTTCTGGTACCTCAGTTCAGGTTACGTCATTCTGTATTTGCGTTTAACCTTGCTTCACGTTGTTTATATGGAAAGTTGTATACGCTGTTACACTTTAATGTTAATCTTGCACAACAAATAATTTAAAATGTTGAATACAAATGTATAGTACTCCCACATAAAAGTTAAATACAAATATACTAGTTGAAAAATATAAATGTACCTGAAAAGTGAAAAAGAAAAGGAAAAAGTAGCCTACTGCACTGGATTAAAAAGTAAATAGGCTGTATGCAGAACTACAAGCTTTATCCTAATATGTTTGACTGTGTTCCATGTTTTAAATGTTGCACAGCTATTAAAACTATTCAAACTGAACTGTGTGCGCAGCTCTTCAATGGCTTTCGACTGGATTGGATACAGCTATGCTGCGGCCATCTTGCTGGGAGGATATATGGGATACAAGAGAAAAGGTTCAAAGTAGTTAGCGGTGTCATTGTCTCTGACAGGTGGAAAAAACTAAGAAAAAAACATAACAAGCCGTGATCATCATCGTGTGTCTTTTCAAGGCAGCATCATGTCTCTGATGGCTGGGTTGGTCTTTGGTGGACTGTCTGCTTATGGCGCCTACAACGTCTCCAACAAGCCCACTGACATCAAGGTGTTGCTGTGTAAGTATCAGGTGAAAAAGGTAGTCACACTAAGTTGGGAGAAAAAATCTGGTAAAAGCAGGATTACTGATTCAAATTAGTTACCATAAGTAATTTTGATACACATAGCGTAGTTCGGGTCAATATAAACACCAACTTAGTAGGTTTAATCGCTACAATTGATATAAAACAGTTAATATAAAACTGGTTATTTACTAATTAACATACCATGTTGAGGCTGAGGCTAATCAATCAGCAGCAAGTCAACAATAAAAAGTCAAGTCCAATTTTATGATGCCCCCTGTAGGCCACGGCAAACCTAGCCTTTGCCTATAATACCGAATGGTCAACCCGCCCTGGTTTCTAGGCTAGCACAAGACACAACGTATGCGTGTCAGTCATGGGGCATTCAAGTGCTCAATTTTGTCTCCATTGTGTTGGCGCAGTCTCTTCCGGGCTCCTTGCGGTGGTGATGGGGACCAGGTACAAGAAGTCAGGCAAACTTGTACCAGCTGGAATTATGACGGTTCTAAGGTCAGAACGAAACTCTGTTGTGATCCATAAAACATGTAAAAAAAGAAAAAGTATGACTGGTTCCAAGGTCTGTAAAAATTGTGTTTGTATGATGGTGGATGTTTTTTCCTGCAGTTTGTTGATGGTGTTCCGGCTTTTGCTCCGGATGGTGGTGTGACCGAAGATGAGACGCGGACAAGCGGGCTGACATGATACATGAATTCCGAGTTTGATTTTGATAACACAAATGTTGGTTTGTTTTTTACTTTATGACCACTTTGAATTCCAAGCAGCTTGATGTTTTGTCTCGCTTTGTGTTTTGCAAGATTCTAGGGCAGGGGCTGGGGAACCTACGGGGAAAGCATATGATCTTGGCTGTCAATACACAAAAATAAACACTAATGTAACTGACACATGCTCATGATAAAGAAATATATTTATTTGTTATATTGTTGCATCATATTTTTATTATTTGATATGTAATGTACTAAGGCCCTCAGATGACCTTACAAAAATGAATTGCTTCCTGATAGGAAAAAAAAAAGGTTGGCAGACCAGTTTTACAACATTATTGAAATTGTTCAATTCACATTTAGATTTTGGACAGATAAGAAAATATCTATGATGAATACTGACTTCAATTATGTTTTGTTTTTTATACCAGCAACGCTAAATAAATGATTGTTGTATAAATTACAGAGGAAACAGTCACTGATTTCCTAACGTACCAACAGACTGACTGAACAAAGTGCAGCAATCTTGAAATCCATTAATGGTGCATTGTTTGAATAGTGATAAATGGGCATCACATTCTGATTCACCTCTGACTTTCAACATCATTTAGAAAGTCGAGGGTGTTTTATTGAAATGATATGTTTAAGTTGAAGACCTCCTTGACAGTTTTGACGTAAACGTCATCGGGCTGAGGCTTCCTCTTGCTTCCCGGCTGCAGGAATCTGGAGATGGCCTCGTTTCTCGACATGCGGCCCTGAAAAGACTGCAAGGAGAAATCATGGGGAATGTAACGCATGCACTTACAGTTGATAAAAAAAGTCTTACACACCCACCTTGACGTTACGGAAGTCTGCAAGGATCCCCGCAAATTTCTCCTCCAGCATGAGTGTGCATTCCATCAGGAGCACGTCGGCAACGCTTATCCGACCTCCCACCAAGAAAAGGTGCTCTTTCAGTTGCTGCACACAACCCACATTTTTAAACAGAAGCATAGAGTAAGCCAACTTTGTATGCATTTTGTGACGCTACCTCTTCAAACACGGGCAGGTAGCGCTCTTTTGCTTTGGCTTGGATGTTTTCCAGCTTGGTTGTCAGGTTTTGAGAGAAGGGCAGAATCATGATCATCTCCATGAGGTCCATCAGTCCTTCTGAATACATGTTGATTCTGAGGATAAAGGTCAATGTTAAATTGACTGCAATGAAGCACACAATAACACAGTGGAACCTGCTTAATCAATTACTTAGGAATTTGTGCAGTTTTAGTTCAACAAATCACACTCGTATGCCTTAAGAACAGGGGTCACCAACCTTTTGGAAAGTGAGCTATATCTTGGTTTCTGGTTACTGTGAAAGGCTACCAGTTACACTTCTGAAATAACAAATTTGCTCGGATTATATTTAACAACATGTATGTATTTTATTTTAAATATTCATCAATGTTGAGTCACTCATGTTCATGATTTTTCACCATTATCAATAATAATTTTACAAGGTAGGAAACATACAGTAATTTCTATATAACAATTAGTTTCGACCAAGCAATGCGATTGGACAAGAGTATTACATGGACGTATCACTCCGCCTCACAGGTGTTGAGCCGTTATTCTGGCCTACGAGTTTAATGGCAGTGGTTATTTAACATTAGTGTAGGTTGTTTATCGCAAAAATGAAAATATTTCCAGAAATATAACAATTTATTTTAAGCGTGAATGGTCGTCAGATAAGAAGAAAGGCAAGATGTAAATGTCACCACCCACAGCAGCAGGTAGGACACTTAGCCACTGTAACTATTAAAGTGACGTTTTTAGCGTGATGCGCCTCGACGTGAATCTCTTAAACAAGCTTCATTTATTTATTTATTTTTTTATTTTATTTTTTTTTATGTTGACGCTGACACTTTAGCTGGTTAGCATGTCGTGCTAAAGGCTAACTCAACGGCTCACGTACACCACTGCGGAACTATTTGTAGTGGCAAAACTGATTAATTAAATCGTAATTTGCTTTCACTTTTTAACTATAAATAATAAATCAGATGTGATATTGCTTAAACATGCCGTACTATTTCTATGAATCTCTGCAAGTGTTTCTATTTTCAATTGAGAATGTAAACATTCTTAGAATTAGTGAACTGGGGGGGTTGAAATAAAACAAAAAACCTTGTAAACCTGTAAACATTACTAAATACAAAAAAACAGGACATTTGAAATTAACAGTGTAGAAAACGCTCAAACAAATTAATTATGATTCAGCTAGTGTTCAGCATTAAAGGTTCCACTGTTTGCAAGTTATTAGAATTATAGTTCATACTTCACACGATCTTTGATATCGTTCCCATGCAGATTGTACTTTTCTGCGATGTAATTCAAGATGGCCTTTGTCTGAATGAGCTTCATTCCGTCGATTTCCACCATGGGTACCTGTTGAAACATGAGGTCTCCATCTGCAAAGAGAGCATCCATGGGCCACTCCCAAGTCAAACACGCTGAGTCATTCTGACAACGTTGACCTGCGTAAAGGTCATTTGTGGCATTTCATTGTTATGGCTAATCTCAGTTGAGTCATTAGTGAAGCGAGGTTCACCAAGTGATAAGACGACATGACTTAAATAACACATTGACTTGACAAAAAGTAACACAGTCACATGAAAAAGTCACTTTTGGGGAAATAAAACTCACCATTCAGCATTTTGAGGTACTGCTCACGGTTGGTCAGATGGAACTCATCAAACTGTGAACATAAGTGGTGTAACAGTTAATAAAGTTTATGTATACTATACAGTATTATATGTAGGCCTATTCAGTGTACTACCAGTCAAACGTTTTAGAACAATTCAATTTCTCCAGTGCTTTATTGAAAGTCAAGAAGTTCTAGTCCAATGATGAATAGTTTAAAATGATACACGGATAAGTGGTGTATACATTTAACAATATGCAAAAGTGTGTTTTTCATTTAACAAGACATGCATAACTCAAAGCTGTTCTGCAGCAATGGAGGTTGATCAACCCTTGAAAGTTGATATTATTATAACTCCCACATGTCCTAACTTGACTTGATTACTTACAACCCTTCTGTACGCAAAAAAGTAGTGTTGGAATTTGGGAAACAATATGGTAACGTTCCCATTCCATTTCATACCCTTTTGTATTTATGTAGCTGTTCAGGGATTCATCAAAAAACAAGAAAATAACTTATTGAGGATTCATCTATTGTAATTTATATTATTTGTTATGTACTTTTGTTTTGGGGTACAATGAGACAATTAACTGCATTAATTAGTTACAAAATAAAATGGGGTGGGAGGGGAATTGCAGTGTTCATAAACATACAGTGCCACACACAGTATTGTCTATTGGTGAAGTAACGTTTCCATTAGTCCTCACTTACCTCTACTCCTGCAACAGTGAGGAGCCAGCGGATTGACTCCATTTTCCCTCTCCCATTAAAGTAGTGCAGCTTTACCCTTTCAGCCATGGTTATGTGCAATTCTGCAAAGTTGAAAAGAAATATAAACAACCAAATAATCAGATTTTTCACAACTTAAAATGCTGACTATAACATTATTTTCCGGCCTTACACGCGTCACCTCCTCAATGTTGTGAATGAAGAGTGGGCGGATTATGCAACTTTAAGTTTCATATAAATACGAAGACGTGAAGGAGTGTTTAAACAAGACGAAAGTGATTGGCACAGGCTAACCAATAGGAAGGCTTTAAATTTGCATTTGTGCCTCTAAGCGTGCTGGGAAAATAATTTCCGTGTCTAACCAGTCAGTATTTGTTAAGTCTGTCTCGGTATACTGACAACTGTTAAGAATACAACGTGTATATTGTTGGGTAATCACAACAAACTAGACCGCAAAATGACAACAACACCGTAAGCGTGAGACGTTCACTGTAATAGGGTCTTATATAATTTTGTGCTCTCATTCGCTCATTGGATGTGAGGGCGATCTGGCTGCGACATCTGTCACCCCATTGATCGCTAGGGTTGATTCGGCTGATCTGGCTGGCTAGGCGGGTGTCCCCTTCCTCCCTCACCGTTCCATGTGTGTCCCTCCCGAAGCTCAGCGCTCGGTGGCAGCGGACGACGTCCCCACCACGGACGACTACTCATCGGTATACCAGTAGCTGCGCTCCCCTGCTAGAACCTCCAAACAAGCTCAAGGCCCATTTGTAGGAGAAACGTAGGGAAGTCAAGCTCCAAGCTTCAGACACATCCAATTGCGGCGCTGCATGTGGCAGTCTGCCTTCCTTTTTCAGATCATTTGAAATATTCAGCTTTCAATTTTGGTGGCCAGAAGTTGCTAATTACTTGAGCTGCTAAAATGAAGGCGGCAAGTTAATTTGTTGCATTTTATTTATTTTTTTTTACACAAAAATGATGTTAGCTTTGGGAGTATGCGCATACCTTTGTATTTTAGTATAATTACATACTTACAATGGAGTGGACAAATGTCCAAAGCTTGCTCTTATTTTATGGCTAAATATGTTAAATATGAGACATTTTACTCATATCATCAGCAGGTTGAAATAAATAAAATTTTAACTTGACTACATTTCAGTTACAAGTCAACTGGAAACTCAATTTTTTTTTCAACCAAAACTGATAAATTATCTTGCCCTGGGAAACAGATTTATTGTGGGTAATGTCAGTGCGTGTTTCAAAGTGTATTTTGGAAAAATGTGTCCTTTGAATGTTCAGAAAAGTACAATGTAACATAAGTAGAAAGCTGCTGCTAAATATTGAAATCACTGCCGTGACTTTAATTGAAAAAAAAAATGAAAATAATACGTAACTCATCAGCATCACAAAGTAAAAAAAAAAAAAGGGCAACATATTTATAAAGTAATATACAGTACCAACATATTTATATAAAATAATATACAGTAGCAAAGTAATTAATTGGTTGTTAACAACTCACAGTATCCTCATAAGATGCATTTTTTTCATGTATACATGTTGGTAAACAGGTTCAATAATAAACCATAATTATGTAACAACAGCCAGAGGATAAATAGTTATATTACAAAGGTGCATTCTTTCTTCTTTTTTTTGGGCGGGGGGCATGTCACTATACACACATACACTGTACATACATACACACAAAATACATGATAAATGTAGTGAAACAAACATTATTGCTGTGTTAAGATGTACTGTTTGTACAGCTTTTGCTTACTAAACAATCAGGCCTACTCTTTGGGAGGTAAATTAGAGAGTGTCTTCCAGGCCACTAGCGGTGTCCATATTTGGCAGACCAGTCTATTCGCCCGTGGATGGTCTGTACTGGTGCACGTGGTAACAGACAAGGGGGGCTTTTGTTGGCCATGTTTGTGGAGGCTGTCCTCTGGCTCCGGCCGGATCGCCATGTTGCATAATCTTAAAAAAAAAAAAAATGGACAAGCAATTAATGCAATACGTATACAAGCATTCAAATAAAAAAGGATCCTAACTTGATGCTGTTGATTCCAAAGAAGGACCCTGATGACCTCTGTGACCAGCAGAGCCGACATCTTTTGCGTAAAATGTCGGCAAGCAACCTCCAGGGATTGTATTTGTGCCTTTTCAAGAAAAGAAAAAAAAGTAATTTATGAATACAAGACCTCACAAAATAGTGGCAGCAATTGCCCTAAATAGTACTGTAAACAAAATGCATCTAAAACAAATATTTAATCTACATACTGTAATACAATTAAATACATTCAATACAAATCACACCTTTTGCAACAACAAAACAATTGTGCAAATTTTTAACAGATGGGGCAAGGTAAAACTATTTACTTATAGCTTCATGACATGTTATATTAAAATAATTGCCCACTAAAGTTAGTAAACTATATTGTATAGAAAGTCATTACTACCATTACTTAAAGCAGCTTTCCCTACAAAAAAAAGCAATTTATTCATACATACAATATAAAAGAATAATTAAATGTAATTTGTACACACGCTAAAATAATACATTAGATATATGTAATTAAATTACCTGAATAATTATTCAAAAACATAAGACTTTTTTAAAGCCACTTCTTATTGATTCTGTTTGATCCTTTTGTAGAATCCCTCCAGCTCCACTACATTTATGAAATTAAATCCTACAAATGTAATGATTATGGTGAGTTTACCGTGAAGACCTCTGCTTGGTAGTGTACCACCAAATGGAATACTGCTGTTGCCCCAAAGATGGCTTCCAGACATGTCTTTACTTATGTTTATGGACACATTTTTCTTTGTGCTGATACCTGAAGTACATAGATAAATGATTAACAACCGTAACTATGAAAATATAATTAATGGCTTAGCATTTATAAACTTACCGGGTAAATATCGAGACTGCCTCAGGTAGTGTTGTTTGGCAGACGCAGTCCTCGATGCTTCCTGATAGCCTGATGCCTTGTTCAGGTTTAAAGGTGCTTCGTCTTTGTCGTTAGGGCGACTAAAGTCCAGAATGTCGCTATATCTGAAAGGCAGGACACAAATTTGGGAATGTATGCCCTTAATTACGCTACATTTACATCCAGTTCTGCCCAGCATCTTGCGCCATAATGTGGTACTACACTGAAGGTGTGCAAAGTGGAACCTACTCAGCCTAATGCCCAAAAGTGGTACAATTTGGAGTTCAATCATAAGTCTGAAAAATGAGCAAAAACAAAAAGGCATGACTTTGTGAATCAATTGTCTCACCTTCTAAGTGGCTCCTCTGCCTGCCTCGACTTCTCTTTGGAGAAGTTGTTTTTTCCCAAAACACTTGATGGCATCAATTCAGTGTCTTCGTAGTCGTCCCACTCGTCCCCTTTAAGGTGTCCTGTGCCGTGACCCCAGCGGCGACGCCCTCCCTTCGCTCTCATCTGATAGCTCAGTGGGTTCGCGTTGTCACTTTCCTGCCTCGCCTGTGAATAGAAAAATTAACAGAAAATAGTATCTGGGTCTGAAGTGTGACTGTGGAGGGCCTCACCTTGCTCTTGTCAAGAATGTAAGGGAGATGCGTCGGTGGTGTTCCTTCTCTCGATTCCTGCTTGAGAAGGTGCTTGGGTTGCTGTTCTCGAACCAGCTCTACGTGGCGTTGGTATGCCGCTGGCGGGGCTGGGACAGGGGAGGGCTGGAGCTGCTGCACAGGCCTGGAAGCGGTGCAGTGCTGGTTGTGCGGCGGCGGCTGAGAGGGAGGCACAGGCCTCAGATGTAAGGCTTGCTGCTGTGGAGTCTGTTGGGGCTGTAACAATGGTGGCTGCGGGGGCAACGGGTGAGGCTGAGGTCTGCCCTGCTCCAGGATCTGCTGAGGGGTGCCCAAAGCCTGGCCCACGTGGAAGTACGAGTACCTGAGTGCCTGCGCACAATATCATGCAAGTTTTTAGTTTTGCTTTTGAAATAATAATAAACTAATAAATATTAAATAATAATAATTAATTAAATCATATTAAAATATCTCAAATAATCTTTCCCCAGTGAAATGAATGGAAATGCCATAAAGTCGTCTGCCAGACTTGACCAAAAATATAATTTCACAGTAGTTTCCGACAGAGCTTACCTGTGCAGAAGTTGGTCTTTTCTTGGGGTCCCATTGAAGAAGGTCAGTCATCAGGTGGATGGCTTCAGGACTGGCATTGGGAATCAGTGTCTTCAGATTACTGGGAACACACTGAGGCCATCGGAAGTACATGGCACTGGCCAGCTGGAATCCCTCTGACCAATCATTCTAGAGGAAAAAGATGAAGACCTCCAGATTACACTTACATTTGTGATCAAATTGAAACGGAATCCCAATTCAGCTACACTCAAATTAGATCCTGCTTGCACACTGAAGAGGTTACCTTCTTCGGTGTACCCAAAACTTGGCAAATCTTGAATATAGTGTCCACCTCACTGGAGCCAGGGAATAAAGGCCTGAGGGTATAAAGCTCTGCCATGATGCAGCCCACCGCCCACTGGTCTATCGGGGAACTGTAGGATATAGATCTGAGTAGGACCTCGGGTGCTCGGTACCTGTCCATAAATAAATAAATCCTTAATTTATCATATATTGGTTGGATTTTTTTTTGTTTTGGTGACATTTTTGTTTGGTGGTGTGCTGTTCCCAATTGTTGAGTGAAATACTGAATGAACTAGACGACCATGCTGTGGTTCCAGAGGGTAATTAGAGCCACCTAGTGGTAGCATCTGTCTTTTTTCAGAATTTTTTGGGGCAATATTACCCTAATGTGTCAGTGAGTAATGCATGAATCTTCAAAACAACATTCACTTGCCATCTGGTTGACACGTAGTCCGTGTACGGCGGTCGAGATCTTATCTCACGGGCGAGGCCAAAATCGGCTATCTTCACCAACTCTGGGCCCATGCACAGAAGATTCTCAGGCTTCATGTCTCTGTGGAAAAACCCTAAGAGGGATGCCAGACGATATGGTTACATGACGCCCGGGTCAAGCGGCTTCTTCAGAGGTGCAAGTAGTAATACATACCGTGTTTATGAATGAATGTAAGCCCCTGGAGGATCTGAAACATGATATTTCTAACAGCAGATTCTGGAAACAATCGAGACCTGATGAAAGAAAAAAAATGAATGTAGAGAAGCGTGGAGTTCTAAAATCTGTAGGCATAACGTACCTGTCTTTCATTAACTGATACAGATTCTCTTTCATGTACTCAAAGATAAAGTACAAGTGGTCATTCTCTCTGATGACCTCCTTCAGCTTAATGACATTAGCGTGGTTGAGCTTCTTTAAAGACTGCAATGAAAAGACACGTTCTTCAGCATAAAATTACATACAAGACGTGCAATGAAAAAAAAAAGAAGGTAAAACTATTAACACAAAGCAGGATGCACAGGGATGATTCAGGTTTCATCATGCTACATTTTAGTGAGGAGGCCAAACTGGGATTTGTACTTTTTTTGTCTTGACATGCTGTACTTTCAACCTGGCTAAATCTCCTACTCAAGCTCTATGAAAAAAGGGGTACGTAAGCTCAAGGTGGGGGAAAGAGCTGACAATAGCACACAAGAATCACCTTTGACTCTTAAGAGCTGCTGTGGGTAGATTGTAACATTCTGAGTGTGAAAAGAAAGGACAACAAACTGAGTGTTTCAGCTGACAGTGGGGTTTAACGTGACAGTGCTGCTGTGAAATTATTTGTTCAATGGATTTGTACAAATAAACACAATCTGCCTTTTGTAAATGCAGTTATTGTGTTGATGAAGTGAATGTATGTTATGCAAAGCATAGAAAACGTGTAATTGTGCAACAGAATGCGTTACAGACCTTAACTTCACGGAGATTCATGCATTCTTCCCATGAGTAGAACTTTCTTTTCATTCTAAATGCAAAATATACTTAAGGTTACTTGGATACTCTCATTGTTGCTTTCGATCCCATGTGTTATTCAAGTTCAATTTACACTTAGACGACACAGTCCACAGCTCAAGTATAAAGCACACAGACATTCACACTCACTCACTTCTTAATAGCCACAAGCTCTCCGGACTCCAGGTTGCGTCCGAGGATGACTGAACCGTATGTGCCATCCCCGAGCTGTTTGAGGGTGCTGTATCTGTTCATTGTGCTCGTCCTTCCATACCGTCACCCGGGGGCAGAAGTTAACTGGGTGGGGAGCTGAGATTGGCTTGCCTGCTGCTGCTGAATGCAGCCAAATGTCCTGTGACAACACCGCAAGTCCACGGGTGGAGCTGGAGGACTCATGGTGTCATGGGCTTGACTCCTGCCGACTGGGGTGACCAAAAAAAAAAAAGCACAGGAAAATGATGTGTTATTGTTAATATAACTATACACTTTAAATGAAACCTTTTTGTTTTGTATTACTGTTGTAATTTATTTTCTAGCATTGCTTACTACCTGACATTGTTGCTTATTTCCAGAAAACCTTCTGCCTTTAGAGAAGTTGTTTTTTCTCTCATCCGCAATTTTTAGCCTTACTTGGCTGAAACTTACTTTTCTGCCTTCCTCCCTTTCCGACCTTCAAACATGCTGTTTTTCCGGGCATCATTTCCTTCCTGCTTTTGATCCAAGCATTCTTCTTCCTTTTGTTTAAAACAGCTTTTCTGCCTTCCTTCATTTATGCATCCTCACATCCTTCTGTCACTTAAACCTATGTTCTGCCTTGTTTCCTTACATCCCTCCACCGTGACCTTCTTTTTCTTCTTTTCTTCCACCTTCCTTCCCTCTGACTCTTTTTTTTTAAATCATTCCTTCACTTTATTCAATATCTATCCAATCCTGCTTCCAAATCCGCTTTCTTCGTTCTTTACTCAAATTATTTACCATTATTCACGGTACCTGCAATGAAAATAAATGAGTTAATATTTCAAAAGTACAGTACCTACAAGTACTTTTGGCCCACCCTGCATACAAGCATAACATGGACAAAGCTACAATGGAAACAACCACAAATGCAATGCAACCGTTTTGCCATTTCATTGTTCAAATCATCATAATAGCCCTGCATCAAATCCCACCGTCAAGAGGATTACGATGTCCACATTTGACTAAATCTGTTGCAGTTGGGTTGAGAGTTACTTCAATCAATGTAATGTAGTGCTGTTTAGCGTCATGTTGTGTATGTACTGCATTTGGCCAAGAATAAACGGGACCTGTGCACACAAGCGTGTGTGTACACAACCCGTCTGTAATGATAATTTTTAAACGTGAGACACTTGAAACAAGCAAAAATAGGGATATAAGCACGACTATGGGCATTTCCACACCCAACTGTCTTAAGTATGTTTGCAGCGCTTTCGCAATCATTTGTGTTACGTTTATATTGAATGGTCCTAGTTTTGTGAAGTAAATTGGAACACACAAAGTGGTTGACTATGTTCCATTGGACAGAAAACAAACAACGCTACAGTATGGAACAAAACCGTACAGACCCTTGAGCGGTATTTAAATCAAAACAGTTCTCACCTTCCTCGCCTCAATTCCACAGGAGTACATTGTCAAGCATGAGCAACAAACTACAACAAAATGACACCTCTCACGTCTACTAACGATAGCTCCATCTTCTGTGTTCTCCACACAACATAAATGTAATCAAAACCAGGCCCAATCTCGCTGGGAGAGGATTCGCCCAAATCTCGCGATATTTGAATAAAAATGCGTGCAGCGCCTTCACAACAAATCACAGCTTGTCGTAGCCACCAAATATACAAGGTTGCATTTAGTAAGAACCTTCCTCGTCACCATGTGTTCGACTTGTCTGTTTTCAATTCGCTAACAAACATTATTAGACGTATATGTGTTCCTTACATTGTGCACCGTTATGTGGTTCACAAGTATGAAAGCGGAACTAAGGCGATGATTATAGCGAACATAACAAAGTTAAGATACATACCTACTTAAATTAGAAATTGGAATATGGGGCAGGGATTAAATATAATAAAATAGCAAAACTCGGGGGCGGGGGAGTACAAATGTAACGCGATGAGGGTGAGTGCATATTTGGAATAATGAATAATAAAGCATATGCGGAAGTGAATGGCCGTGAACTATTTTGAGTGTCATTCTTCCTCTCTGGTTGAGTAATATATCGTTGTTTTTTTTATTGCACTGTTTACTCAGGCAGTTTAAAAACATGTTCCGAGAGTGTCCTTATAAAAATTTGTGTTAATCAAAATCTTACGACATCGTTATAAACTACGACTATCTATTACTGTGGTTGCAAGAACAAATCATGCAAAAAGTGTGAAAAATTAATAACATTAACGTTGATCAGAGGTTTCTTCAAGATATTAAGACTTTAAAAAAACTACTTGTCTTAATTTCGTAAGACAGACGTGTACAAATATAAACAGTGACAAGCCAAATAAGGCGGGCAGGTGAGCGACTTCCGGATTACTTGACTAGTCTCTCCAAGCTCGGCTGGCTCGGACCTCTCAGCGAAATGGCTGCGTTCATGCGAGCTCGTAAATATGTTCGTTGCGTGGTCCGTTTCTCCGACCGTGACCTGTAAACGCCACACCGAACGTTTGTGAAGACATACGCGCACGCTAAAAACGACTTTCTCGGCCAAGTTGTCATGGTATGTCACCGCGCGTGCTATCCCTTAGCAAGCTAGAATTGACGTCAGCTACTTAGCATTTAGCTAACTTTCGCCATCACGTTCTGTCGTCACCTGTCTGCAAGTACCATTATTGTCCACAGGCGACTAACGCGTTCACTTGGGACGTATTTTGCAATATTTAATTCCAACAAACTTAAACTTAACAAGCCCTATATAATTAGCATAATATATAATTGCCTTAGTCATTATTAATATATCAACAAAAATAGTGTGCTTGATGAAAATTGTGTATAGTTCTGTGTTGCTTGTCAGTCAACCATATGGTAATCCGCAAAAGTTGAATCGAGGCAGTTTGATTATTCTTAATTTGTTGTTTCCGAAAATGTTTAAAAATGACTTGGGCAATCGTGCTGTTAGGTGGTGCACGTTATAGTAAAAATAAAGATCAGTCTTGTAATAAAAGCTTGAAGATTTGTATAACACCTTTCAGGGCACCCAAGGGTGCTTTAATATAACCCATGGAGTAATACTAACGGTGATCATGAGCAGCCAGCAGCTGGTAGCCGACCGTCGTGGCAGCGTATTTATGGAAGATTCCATTTGAGGTCCAACAGGCAGACGAGGCTCCTTGTGGGGTTAGGAGAAAGGGCAGAATTGCTGTTGTCTACTAGTGGTAGTGGCTAGCTGCTCAATTTATACCTATTAAATCATAGAACATTCATCAATATTTTGCGGATACTTTCAGGAAACTATATTCTGTTGTATAATGGTGTCCACTGGAGGTTAATTGTACCTTCTGCCGACCATTTAATTGTTCTGCATGTCCCCATACATCACTGACATAGTAATTAATAAATAATAATTTGCAGACAAATTAAGTGAAATTGGATGATTGGCACTCTGATTGGAAATCACTGGTTTAGAGTAGACAGTCAAATTGTTGTTTGTCCAACTTTGCTCTGTTATCAGTTTAAGCGGTCACAGTGATAAAGGCTTGGCTAATGTTTATTCCCTTTTACTAGGCTGAAGAAAATCTGAACATTGGTGGCACGTTGGAGGAGGAAGATGAGGCTTCTGATGACCCAAATCTTGAGGTAAAATAGCCTTGACAGCATAGACAAAAAATTGGTTAAGGCTATCATTCCACTGTCGAATATTTTGTTTAAAAATGTATCCATAGCCGTTAAATGTCCGCCATTGGCATTTCCCTAACATGTAATGATTGAACTGTAGTTGCAGCTCAATGCTTTCCGAGCTAAGTGGATGTCGGAACTTAAACCGAGCCGTGACAGGGGGGTGCTGCGAGCTGCTGGTCAGAGGAGGACGCAAGAAATTGCTCAGAACGAAGAGGTACAACCCAAAAACGTTTAAAGGGACTTGTTCTGTTGAGTGGGCCGATTTTAACAATTCCTCCTGTCAGGCTGCAGAGTTGTACTTGAGAGCGGTTCAGGAAGAGCAGAATGGAGCCTTTTATGAAGGTGAGTCCATTTTGAAGTTATTATTCATAGTAGTCCAAGAAAAAGCCATGGAGTTAACGTTTCGATACGGGGTCATTCTCCAAATGGTTGCGGTTTCACTGATCAACTTGACATGAGCCTTGGTGGGTTTGAATTCATCTGTGGTGTTGTACAGTAGATGTGGTTGAAAAGTCAGTCAGATGCCTTGACTACTGTTGTAACGTTGTTGTTGTTGTTGTTGTTGTTGTTGGCAGCTATCAAGTTCTATCGCCTGGCTATGCAGCTTGTGCCTGATATCGAATCAAAGATCAACTACAGCCACCCCGACACTGATCAAGTTGTGGGAAACTAGTAAGATGCTTGACAATAATGCACAGTTAACCACGTTAAAAAGTCTCGACTGTAGTTTTGATTCATTTGAAATTAACTGCAAAATATAGATATATATTTTTGAAAAATGTTTTCTTTCTTTCTTTCTTTCCTTCCTCTCCTCCAAGCATTATCCGGGCAAAGAAGAAGTGCTCACTAACACAAATTCCCGTGTTGTATCATAGCAGGGAGGAGAGGGATGCCGATGGCGAGATTGAAGATCTGGTTGCCTACTTTGAGCAGCAGCTCACTTTGGCATCTTCCTTCCCCAAGATTTGCTCCCCTGAGTTGGAAAAATCTCAAGTGCACGTATCAGGTAGAAGGCTTCCTCATCTTTCATGGCTTTTCTTGCCGTGATTTTCGGCCCATGTTCATCTTGGTGTTGTGTTCACGTGTGTCCGCAGCGTTGCCACGGGAGATCCTCATGTACATATTTCGCTGGGTGGTGTCGCGACACCTGGACATGCGAGCCCTGGATCAGCTGTCCTTGGTTTGCCGCGGCTTTTACATTTGTGCAAGGTCAGCGATTGCCACTTGAATTAAAACATTTTGTGCTAACTTAACATGTTTGTTAAAAGTTAACTTTGGTCTAAACTCTAAGCATCATAACCTCTTCATTAATTTTACAGGTTTTAAAGGGGAAGTCAACACAAATATTTCTGATTAATAGTGTATTGGTAGAATATGAATTAAGCAGCAAAATCCACTCTTTTATTTTATTTATTTATTTTACTTATTTATTTATTTTACGTTACTTGACCCTGAGCAACTGTGATGTCATTTTAAGTCGACAAGTGGCAAAATGGCCGCCACCTGAGAAGGATAAAAACGGCTGGATTTTGCTGCTTAATTCACATTCCACAAATGCAATATTAATTAGAATGTCATGCTGAGACTAGTGTGGTAACTAATTTGTAATATTAAAAACAATGAAACACTGAATATTATTTTTTGACAAAAATTGTCACAAGTACAACATGATGTCAACCACTAATATAGTGTAGCCTAAATATAATGTGTTGAGATGACAAAGTAGTGGATTTGGGACCATCACATAATAAACGCTAAATACAGATAGTGCAATTTTTTATTTTATCGACATGTTCAAAAACAAATAGTCCAGAAAGGTTAATCAACTGAGTTAAACACATATGTTGTATTGGATTAAAAAAATAAATAAATAAATACAATTTTAAAGGGTCACTTGACTCATGAGCTATTTTTAGCAGTAAAAATTTAACATTTTGTCTATAATTAATGTGGTAGCTTTATTATTTTTCATGTACTATTAATACCTTTATAACAATTCTTTTCTACTTGCTGTCGACTGAAGATGACATGAAGTGGGTAACGACCAATCATTGCTCAGTTTACTGAGCAAACACAGAAAACAGGTGAGCCATGATTGGTCGTTACCCACTTCATGTCATCTTCAGTCAACAGCAAGTGGGGGAAAAAATGTTTTTAAAGCTATTACGAGTACATGAAAAATAATGAAGTTATCAAATTAATTTTGGACAAAATATTAACTTTTCACTGCTGAAAATGGCACAATGAGTCAAGTATCCTTTTAACAGTTAGTCCAGTGATTCCTTCCCATACCACTAGAGGGAACTTGCGTACCACAATTTGAGAACAACTGCTTCTTACACGTTTCCCATTTCAGGGATCCTGAGATTTGGCGGTCAGCCTGTCAAAGAGTTTGGGGACGCAACTGCACCAAGCTGGGACACTTCCTGTCTTGGAGAGAGATGTTCCTCCAGAGGCCCCGTGTCCGTTTCGATGGTATCTATGCATGGTGACAATGCTTTGCTGGAATCCACCCACCACTCCCAAACTTAGTTCTCACACTGTCCGAGTAGGTGTCTACATCAGCAGGACGTCGTACATCCGTCAAGGAGAAGAATCTCTGGACGGCTTCTACCGGCCTTGGCACCATGTCGACTTCTACAGGTAGACACACAGACACACTTACATATACTAGTAGGTGAATATACTGTGTGTGTGTTGTCAGGTACCTGCGCTTCTTCCCTGATGGCAGCGTGCTCATGCTGACCACACCTGAGGAGCCTCTCGCTATTGTCCCTCGCTTACGCACTCAAAACGTCAGGTGAGGCCATCTTGGTTAGTTTGCTTTGGTATTAAGACAGTGGTGGGCAACCTCACAGGACTGCAATAATAAACTGTTTTTAATTCAATCATTGCAACATATTTTTTTATGCAATTACCTGTGAGGAATTTTGAATCAGATTGTCTTCAGAGCTCTGAGTTGGAAATTGCAAGCGTCTCACTTATTGAAAGCCGAGTGTCATGATTTCACATGACATTTGTCGTCCGTCTGCAGAATGGACGCCGTCAAGTTCGGCCACTTCCGTCTGTCCCAGGAGACAGACAACCAAACCAAAGTTTTCGCTGTCATCCGCAAGAGAAAGGAGGAGGTGAGAGTCTTTTAAGACTTTGGGGGGGGATGTTGATGAATGAAATCATTTTCGTGTGCACAGAAATCATCAGAGATGCAAAAGAATCGGTTCTGCAGGCGGAACCCTGCCCCGGAGGCGGAGCACACCTTCCACGTGGGACTCCTTCTGTCCTCTGGGGGGCGCCAGAGTTTGACTAAGATGGCATGGATCCACCATTCCTGCCACATCACTTACAAGTAAGACCGTCAACGCAGAAGCTGGCTTTTTCGCAAAGGGGTGGAACGTTTCCGCAAAGGTTGTGCTAAATTATCAGGGGAAGTTCTGGTGAGGAATTTGGGAAATAGTACAAATCGGACGGATGGATGGAAAGTATCATATTTTTATGGACAATAATACAATTCAAAATAATGACATTTTAACACATTTATTTTTAAAATCACAATGGTTTTGCAACACTGAGTTAGAGCAATTATATTTTTCTATGTTCGTTTTTTTTTAGGCTGACTGGGGAAACTGTTATCAGCACATTTGACCTGAACAAGATGTACACACCTTTCATCTTCGGACGTGTCAAGAGTTACACCGCATTCTCAGACCAGCCGCTCTAAGAAACCCGCATGATCGTCCAGACACCACAGCGTCATGCGTCACTTTAACAAGCAACTTCCAAACTAAACACACAAGCACATGTCAATAACAGAAATGACACTTGTGGTTTTCAGAAATGTTGCAAAGTGGTATTACGTAATTAGCAATTCACATGTTCCCGGCAATGAATGTTCATACTGGTTTTGTCTCATGGTGCACTTTCTCCTTCAAATAAACAGTGATCAAATGATAGTTGCAAAGTGTTATCATTCATATTCCACATTTGTATGACAAGAGAGGCATGTCAGCTGTTATCATAATCCTTTTTTTCTGAGAACTGAACATGGACGGATCAAATAGGATTTATGGGGAGGGGGGGGGGGTCACCTACAATTATTTTCAGTCTCTCAAATGCAGATTCACAAGGTTTGTCTATTATTAAAATGTTGCAAATAATGGAAAAAAAATACTTTTGAAAGCTTAGCTGACATAGTAGTTTTAGTTTGTTGCTTGCGTGTGCACTACTGTCCATTATTGATCACTCATGTCATTGTCCCGCAAGTCCGGATGAGACCTGAACGCCTTTTGCATGTGAGCACAGAATCAATATCTATCCGTATAATTACATTCAGACACAAATGTGACTTAACGCGTTAGCAATGAAAAGTGATTTCAAGACATGCAACGTGATTCAAGGAGTAACAACCTGTTAAGTAACTGAATGTTTTTAATCAGATAATCTTAAAAACCAAGCATTGTGCAATGTTTTTTTTATACTCCAGTGCACTGCATTAACAGGAAATGCATCAGTTGAATCTTCTGCTCTCAAATCAGAACTTCCTTCAGAGACTTCCTGTGTGAAATGAACCAAGTCTTTCATGTAAATAAGCGCACTTCCTCTATACTCAAAACAATTCTTTAATGATGTAGTTGATTACTTTCCATTATTGATGTCAAAACGGTCAAGTCAGGCACAGTGGACCAGCAGCAATGTGGCGACAGTAGCATTAGCAACCAAATAAACAGGTCCATGAAGGCACCACAAATAGTAAAAGACTTCAAATACTAATTATTAAGTGTGATTGTACTCTCAATAAATTAAATACATACAGACCACTTCTTTTTTTTTTTTCTAAGTAATATATGAAAAATGTGATTTAGTTCATATCAATGTGTCTACTGTGCAACTATAATTTTACCATAAGCATCTTCCGCTGTCCTGGCCGGCCTCTGCAAAGGACACACAGTATTTAGAGATTACGCAACAGCACAGGCAGGACGCAAGAAGCGTGCTCTTGTTACACGACAAGGACGAGGCCAACAAAATGCTGCGTGCTTCAAATTGACAGCACGTTCACCGGAGTCACCGGAGCTTTTTGTCTTTGCACCGTACTAGACTTTTAATTTTTGCCTCATCGCAGCAATGGCCGACAAGGGAGTCGCCGATGTTAATCCAGCCTAAGTTTCTTTGTTTTGAGCACTGTGTTGCTTGTTGAGTGTCCGTTGGTGGCCAGGGGAGCGCCGTTCTTGAGCTCACTTTTTTGCTTCTTGTACGCCTGAAGGACAAGGAAAAAAACAAGGTGATCATTACAAAGGAGGACAGATGGGGTATATACAAAAAAACGTAATTTCACATGAAAAAAAATCTCTAAATTAATTTATATAGTAATTATAATATTTTTTTATTATTATATATTATAATATATTTATAATTTTCTTTAAAAAATTTTTTTAATCTTAATCGCATGACTTCACGATTAATCACAAATTTTATATCTGTTCTAAATGTACAATTCATACTCTTGTTAATGTTAACATAAAAGTGGGAAAATGTTAAACTAATAGAAATATGACTTGAGTAATTTCATAATAATTCATAAAATTGAGTTAAAAAAAAAAAAAAAGATGTCCTGTACTGTAAAAAATAAGTGTGATATTGATTTGAGTTGAGGTCATTCTTCTGCCACTAGATGGCATAATTGCATTTGCATTTTTTTCATATTAAGAACTATCTCATCTTTAACATGAAGTAACTGCACATTTTTACAGTTGTAAAAAGCAACTTGACCTCAGTATCCACAAATATATGCATTACTACTACATTTATTGCTGCTAAATTTTGACGTGGACGTGTCTGCTGCGTTGCGACTATAATTCCCCCAGTACAGGCTTTCCAAGTAAGGGACGGTCATTAATGGAAATTTAAATTAACTCAAAATTAACATACTACTTTTGACACCCCTAATCTAAATATTCTAAAATATTTTGGACCAGTGGGAAGATCAACAGTTAATTCACGATTAATCACAAATTTTATATCTGTTCTAAATGTACAATTAAATATTTTTTTAAGTTTTCATACTCTTGTTAATGTTAACATAAAAGTGGGAAAATGTTAAACTAATAGAAATATGACTTTAGTAATTTCATAATAATTCATAAAATTGAGTTAAAAAAAAAAAAAGATGTCCTGTACTGTAAAAAATGAGTGTGATATTGATTTGAGTGGAGGTCATTCTTCTGCCACTAGATGGCATAATTGCATTTGTAAGATGTTGGTGACATCTCATGACATTTTTTTTTCATATTAAGAACTATCTCATCTTTAACATGAAGTAGCTCTGCACATTTTTACAATTGTAAAATACAACTTAACCCCAGTATCCACAAATATATGCATTACTACTACATTTATTGCTGCTAAATTTTGACGTGGACGTGTCTGCTGCGTTGCGACTATAATTCCCCCAGTACAGGCTTTCCAAGTAAGGGGCGGTCATTAATGGAACTTTAAATGAACTAAAAATTAACATACTACTTTTGACACCCCTAATCTAAATATTCTAAAATATTTTGGACCACTGGGAAGATCGCATCCAAAGTGACCTTGATATAGAAGTTGAAGAAGAAGCCAATGAGGGTCAGCATGTAAATGATTTGGAAGTAGAGCCATCCAAAGGGCAAACCACACGGCCACATGATGGCACACAGTGTCTGCAACATCGTTAAGAGGAATTGGATCTGCAGGGGAAACATGACATGTACACACACCAACACACATATACAGTTAGAAAGCGACGAGAAACAATATCGATCCAAAGCCCAAAATATCTTTAATGGGTGCACAAATGTCGTTTTCCTTCATCTGTGCCTTCTTTAAGCCGTTCCAAGAATAAACACATGCTCAAAAGTATTGGGACAAGCGCACCTGGAGGAGGAAGCTACATTTAGCAGAATTGACTTTACCATCTGAAGCTGCGTGATGTACTTCTTCCACCACAGGTACGGCCGCATGGCGGGGATGGCTGACAGGCCGTAGTATGCGTACATGACCACGTGGACGAAACTGTTGAGGCAAGGTCCAAAGTAGGCTGTAAGATAAATGGGAATTTTGTTAAGTTTTATGACAACAGTCTCGTCACAAGTAATTGAAACCTCATGACAGCAACCGCAAAGGATACCTATTTGTTTTCATTGGACAGCATCAACACTGATAAACCTAAAGGAGACCAGGTGGCGGCCATTTTACCACTTGCTTTCGACTTCAAATTACATCACAGTTGCTCAGGACACAGTTAATGACCAATCACGGCTCAGCACGACCCCAAACGTCTCACCTCCATCCAACACGGAGAAAAAGTTTTGAAAAAGTTATTACTATTACACGTCGATGTGGATTCCCATCACTCACAGTGGCCGCAGGGGAGCCAGTTGAGGACAAACCACCAGATGTTGAGCATGCTGACGTGGTGGTAGATGTGAAGAAAGGTCAGCTGGTGATTGTTTTTTCGCAGAATGAAGAAAAAGGTGTCCATGAACTCAATGACCTTAGAAAAATAGTACCACCATAGCACGTTGATGATCTGAGGAGAAACAGGGAAGTTGGTTGCAAATTAGCTGCAGGATGTTTAGCTCAGTCATAACGAGGAAAAAGAAATACTGAAATGTTGACAGGCTGGAGCTCATCTGATGGATTTTTATCGGTCCTTGATTAGGATATTACAAAGGATAACAATACACATTTTCCTATGTATGACGTTCTATTCCATTTGATAATGTCAGACCCGTTTTTGTCCTAAGGGGTCAGCAACCTTTGCTGTCTAAAGAGCCATTTTAGGCCAAATAAATAACAAAAAATCTGTCTGCAGCCGCAAAACCTTTGAACATTGTAATGAACAAAACAGTATGGACGTTTTATGGTATTTTTTCCTTTTCTTCTTCCTTTTTTAACATTTTAGGCAAATTTTGTGGACATTTTATAGTCACTTTTTTTTTTAAAAAAAATCTGTTTTTTTTTTTTTAACAATTTTGTGTACATTATATGATAATTTTCGGGATTTTAAAATTAGTTTTTAATGTTTTTCTTTTCTGCCTTTTAAATAATGCACATTCTGACTTTTTTGGGGGGCAATTCCAATGACATTTTATGGTAATTTTCTACCTTTTTTGTTTTTGACATTTTATTGTTACTTTTTGAACATTTTCTTTTCTGCCTTTAAAAAAAAACTTCTGACTTTTTTTTCCATTTGGTGTACATTATTTGGTAATTTTCTGCTTTTTTTTTTTATTTATTTTTTTTTAATTTTGGGCAATTTTGTGAACATTTTATGGTCACTTGTTAAAAATGTTCTGACTTTTTTATTTTATTTTTTACAATTTTGTGGACATTATATGATAATTTTCGGGATTTTAAAACTGTTTTTTTTAATGTTTTTCTTTTCTGCCTTTTAAATAATGCACATTCTGACTTTTTGAGGGAACAATTACAATGAAATTTTATGGTAATTTTCTACCTTTTTTGTTTTTGACATTTTATTGTTACTTTTTGAACATTTTCTTTTCTGCCTTTAAAAAAAATATACTTTTCTGACTTTTTTTTGGTTCAATTTTGTGTACATTATTTGGTAATTTTTTTACTCTTTTGGGATATTTTTGGACATTTTTAGGTAATTAAAAAAAAAAAATCTACCTGACCAATTACAAATAAATATGGACTCCAACATTATTAAAAAATATTTAATTCACTCAAACAATATTTTATCTAAAAAAATCAAATAAATATGTACAAAAATAAACAAATAATAATATATATATATATTTTTTAGAGATCCACAGGGAGCCATAGGATAGGGACTATAAAGAGCCACATGTGGCTTCAGAGCCGCAGGTTGCCGACCCCTGACCTACCTCAAGAACCAAGAATTATAACTCTTTTTTTTTTTTTGTCTAGCTGAAATTTGCCAGTTTTTAGGGGGCCTGTATTACTTCAGCATCTGCCTGATAAAATTAGGGTATTAATTACATAGTAACTTAATTTCACTATAAAGGCCAATTTTTCCAAAAGATTTTAGTTGGCCTCACTCAACAGATCGTGTGACTGTTTGTATAATTAAAAACAGGCATGTGAGGGGTAAAAGAACACGGAGAAGTGACACATTACAAGTTCAGTATGACTCACTCACCTTATTATCCACTTCCGGTGCACTGTGTGTGTCCTGGCAGTACAAGTTATAGCTACTGTTCCGCAGAGCAGACACAAGCTGAGGACGAAGATGAATGACGGCATCAAGTTTATGCAAATCCAAAAGAATGCATGAACGCACATAATAACAGAATCAATGTGTGTGGTTACTCATCTTTTTTTTTTTTTTAAATGAAAGTACAACCTAAAAAAAAGCGCAGAACCATCCATTCCCTCATTTGAATGCGACTTCCTGTGAACAAATGAACTCAACTCATTTGAAAGTCGATGAAGAAGTGTAATTCAATGCCGAGTCACCAAATCAATAACGATCAACTGCCTTTGCGGAAGAAGCAAAAGCTTGGCTTGTAATAAATAAATAAATTACCATTGATGGCCATTTGTAAATGTATTTATTTTTCTGTGTTTACATAAGTGTAGCTGTAGTGTAGCTTGATTGCAAAGCGTTACAATTATTAGTTACTTGAAACGGCAGCCATTATTGAGTAATATGTTACCAATGGCATCACAGAATATATTGATTCTAACTCCTGTTGACATAAAGACTGCTGTTAATTTCAGTTCTTCCTCTTATTCAGCATACAACCTATTACATTTTTATGTGGTTACGACAACGTGAGGGTGACTCAAAAGACACCCAGGATGTGATCTCTGTGGGTGTTTCTAGTGTATTTAAAAAAATAAATAAAAATTCCATCTAATTCACACAGTATGATTCAGGGTGCTGAGCAGGACTGACAACAAGCCCCCCTGCCATCAGATAGTTTGATTGAATTTAGCACGGATTTGAATAAAAAATCTAATCAATATTAAACTAACTTGAGTGAGTATGTAACATAATTCCGTCTTCGCTGTGACCGTGTACCTGGTGGAACATCCAGAGTGACATGAGAGTAATGCTCATGTTGTAGACCACGAGGAGGCCTTTGCACGAGTACGCCTGCCTGTGTCGCATATACTTGGGCCCCATCCACACCACCAAAAAGTAGACCACGGTGAGGGCAAGTGTCGGCGAGTAGTTGTCGAGCAGCAGCCAACCGCGCACCCGATGATCTGAAATAAAGGGGACGTTTTGGAGTATAAATGAAATGAACAATTACCTACAAACAAAGCTCCCTATTCAACTTAAGTTGAATTTTGATTAAACCAAACGCCAAGATGATAACATTTTGTTGACATACCTCTGGGACCCAACCATAACTCCAAGAAAGTGTTGAGTCTGTGATCCAACGCCTCCATGTTCACCTGAAAGTTATAAAACACCAACAACAGCTAACAACTGTAATGTTAAGACAAATTATTAATTATGACCCTGTACACAAGATAGATGATTGTATAAATGCTATCTGAGGAAAGTGTGATACACTGGGACGCAATCAACCATCAGTTCATGGCCATTTGCTTCCATTTTGGTTCGGTGAAAGCATCTTTCTTTAAAATAACTGGGAAAACAGTAACATGAATGGAGTTAAATTATGAACAATACTTTGTTGTACAGTTGGTTTACGGAATAATATGCAGTCCATCAAACATAAATCATGAGAAAAGCAAATTTTTGAGGCATTTTAAAGGTGGCTAACTAAACGTTAGCCGGTTATGTCGTTCATAGTGGAAAATGAGACCTTTAAAAACTCTTTAAGTGTAACAGACTGTTTGTTAATTGCCTTTTTAGACAGTAAGTCAAAATGTAGGTGGCATTTTAAACAGGTACAACAGTGTATTTCTACTTTTAGGAAGGGAAATTCAGAGTTAGCTATAGCTATGTTGGATATGCTAACTCAAGATACGGAAGTTAGCATTTATCAACCAGTTATCTGAACTTTTATACTAAAATGAAAACATAAGATGACAGCACCTTCATAACATTATCATGACAAGTGTCTGCCAAAACCCGCTTTGTGTACTGTTACAGTTTCACTGCAACTGACATTCTTACCATTGATGTGATATCACACTTATTCAGTATCAGTCACAAGATATTTGCACAATGCTAGCAAAACATTCCCGTATGGTTAAACAGAAAACTCCAATGCAGTATTGTCTCCAGCTACTCATTCACAGCAACATTTATTACATGTATTGTTTTTAATATATCGGGTTTACAGTTTGTTTGTGTCGTGACAGATTTGTCCAGGTCAGAGGTCATGTTCAGATTAAAAGCATAGAAGGGTTAAACAGATTACAACAACCTTGGATGAAGCAACACAAACGTGCGCTGAGAGTTATCAAATTCAGCGAAAACAGGAAAATTTAATCCGCATGCGGCCTCTATACACACTCATATGACATTGAAATATCTCTAGCCCATCAATTGGAGTACACCAGTGACTTTGTATACAGTATTTGCTTTTAGACAAACGAATGTATTTCTAGCCATCCATGGTCAGTGATGAACTCCTTCTCATAGGCCCTTACAGCATTTTACTGACATGTATGGCCTGTAATGTCTTGAATTCCAGCACAAAATGAAAATGAAAACTACACCACAGGCTCTTGACATCAACATTATAAGTGTGTCCGTGATGTCTTTAAAGATGGAATATCAAATGAACTGGTAAGACTAGGAACAGGGTATATTGTATACTGATTGAATAACTTTTTGTATTAAAATATTATATTGCAGCTGAGGTGATCACTGGTGTCTCCTTCACTCCACCCCTGGACATCTACAACTCTCGCCTCACCTGCAAAGCCACCAAGGCAGATTGCAGGTGACCCCACCCACCCCACTCAAAGCCTCTTCAGCTTGCTGCCGTCAGGGAGGAAACAGGCCAGAACCAACAAGCTCTGCTCTTCCCCAAAGTCCCCCCATGGACCAACCCCCAATACCCCCTCACCCTCCTGCAACTGACTGCATTATTTGCACCACCAAGCACTAACTACCTTAAATAAAAAATACAGATACTTTTTTTTTTAAATCCTTTTGAACTTTAATAGTTTTTGTTTACACACTTGACAAAGTTAAACTGAAATATTGAAAGTCAAAACTTTAGCGAAGTTTTTTTTTTGTTTAGTTTTTTTAAAATACATCACCCTACTCCTTTTTGAACATGTAAACCGTGCCAATGGTTGAAATGTATTGCCACTATCTTTTATTTTACATATATCTATTTTTTACATGTTGGGCTCCAGCAAACCCGTGACTCCATGAGGATAAAGCGGTGTATAAAATGGATGGATGTTTACATGATCAAATAAATGCAGTCAAAATCATATAAATATATGGTGCTGTTTTTTCGTTCTCAGGAACAATAGCCTACAATAAACAACAGATGAATGTCATTTCCATTGATTCCAATGGGGAAAGTTAATTTTAGATACAACCGACTTGAGTTACGAACGTGGTCACAGAATGAATTTAATTTATAATTCAAGGCACCGCTGTGACAGTAAAGCTGGGTTTAATTCCAATTGGATATAAACTGCAAAAACTGCCTCAAAGTCTCAGAATATCAAAGTTCAAGTTAAAGGTACTAAATGTTTATTTTAAAATTATTGAAATACGTCAATTAAATTACATTCTTCCATAGTTTAGATTATGTTGAGCCACTAAAACTATAGTCGGTTATTCGTTGTTATTATTATTAAGCTATAGTATGATCATTCGCGTCACGATCATCACCATCGTGATAGATACACAAAAAAATCGATTAAAGCTAATTGAGCTACGACTTTTTGGGCGCTTCTACGTGTTGAGACGTACATTTAAGCAGCATAATAGTTTTAAAGTCAAGTGACGTTCACTGACTAAGTTAACATGACAGCACATGACAGAGCGTCATGCTACCGCAACACACACACGGTTGTCAACGCATCTCACACAGGATACAGAAACTATGTCACAACTTAACCATCAGATGAGGTGACATAATGTGACGACGGTTAACACTCACCAGAAAAGTCAGAGCGCCCACGGACGGACACAAAAGTGGACGCGACACGGACTGTGCACTCACACACTCTTCACTTCTCTTTCTCTCTTTCACTCTCGTTTTTTTGGGGAGGAAAAAAATCACTGTATTCAACCGTGGCTCGCGGGCCAATGGATAGCGCAATGTGGAGTCATTCATTCAGCGAACAATGCAGTGGGAGGGGCACGAATGATCCACGCACACTTACATGCACGCGCATGTAAATTGAAGCGGACTACAAAAATGGTGGAATTATCAGGAGTTTAATCACTGCATTGCAAGTCAAATAAAAAAATATGTAATCATAGGAAACACAAATGTTAACCGGCTTGCCTTCATATTATACACTTGGCTTTTTTTTTTCATATTTAAAGGGAACAAATTGAGGTGGCAGGAAGACCTAGGTTAGCAAATCGGGGGTTCCCGTGCGTAGTTTTCTGTGGATACTTATTGCATTCATCCATTTCCTCTGCAGGGGGCACTCCACAAAGGGCAGAAAAGAAATCATACAATGATTGACATAATACACAATAAAGCCATTTTTGTAGTTTTTTTTGTTGTTGCACAGTAGTAGATAATTGGATGGACTTTATAATGGCTTGTATACAAAACATTTCAAGCATGCGTTTTATTAACTAACCAATTTCAGAAAATTTCTCTATGAACAAGCCGTTCTGAATTTTATTTCACTAAATTGTGGCATCACAATTCAGATCAGTCATTTTCAAGCAATGGCCAGGCTATGCTGTCTGACATGTCTTGACAAAGACAATAGGCAAGCAGAGCTGCGTTGTTTTGTTAAAGGTATGGTTTATCTCTTCTGCAAGTAGAAGCCCCATGCCTTGTCTGTATTGGTTTGGCAGTTGAGCGAGTGGGCTAACCATTCGCTCATTTTCATGACAAAGGACATTTTGATTAAAAAAAAAAAATGCGCAAAAAAAATAGTTGTAATGTCTTCTTTAAACAGGAGCAGACGTTTAGAGAGCTGATGATTTGGCCAGGTTTCGCCTATGGCAGAGGTGCTCAAGTTTGGTCCTCGAGAGCCCCTACTCAGCCTGTTTTCCATGTTTCCCTCCTGCAGCACAGCTGAATCGAATGATCAGCTAATCAGCAAGCTTTGCAGAAGCCTGATAACGATCCTGATCATGAATCAGGTGTGTGAGTGGAGAGAAACATGGAAAACAGGCTGGATAGGGGCTCTGAGGACCGAACTTGAGCACCCTTGGACTATGGCTTATTGCTTCCACCTAGTGGATAAAAAAGGCTTAGCACCATAGTAAGGGCTAAATAGTACAATATCATTGTAATAGGACTGCGTTATATTATAAAGGCAATTTAGGGTGCCTTTTTGTTTCAGTACTTTTGCAACATGTTAAAAATCCCCCGAGGGGGTAGCAGATAAACAATAGTTCAGTTTCTGGATTCATCCTGGTTGTCTTAGTTACTGTTGTTGCAGAGTTAGCATAAAATGGAGGTGCGTTCAGACATTACTGCATGTCAAAATATGGCTTAAGTTATGCGCAGTTCAAATAATAAGCTTAATACAACAGTCACTTAAATGACAAACGGTGCATAGGTTGCTACTGGTGAGAAAAAAAAAAACATGCAGATGTGATACATATTTATTTGAAGCAGCATCACAATGTAAACCGCCCCACTTGAACGCCTGCGACTACAATTCCCAGTAACGTAAAACAGGACATCTGGCAATCAAACAGAACTTGTCCCCAAAATAAAAGAAAGCTCACACAGATGCAGCGACACAAACACACAGCACGCTGTGTTAATGTTGCAAAGAGCACAAGTACAGTATTAACAGTAGAGATGAGGGGAAAACTACTGTACAACTCTTTGCTACATTTACATTGTCACTCAGATTTCCAGAGAAAAATAAATACATTTCTATGACATAACCGTGACTATGTCTTAAGTCTATTAAAATAATTTCCAGTCATAAAAATCTGATCCAGTATATGTACAGTACATAAGATTGCTGCAGATGTGTTTTGTCATTAAAAACAATGTTTTATCATTTTAAAAAGTGGACCGATTTCAACTTGAGCCACATATTTGGTCGTAGTCTTATACATGATATGATGACATGGCAAATGACGTTTCTCACTTAAACTTGTTGACTGGATTTCCAATGAGCTCCGGGCATTGTTCTTTGCCTCTGGCAATCCTGTCGCACCTCACGAAGAGGTCGTAGTTGATCTTGTCGCTGATGACGCTGTCCTGCTTGTACTCGGGATGCTTGGCCACAAACTCCCTCATCCACTTAGCCATCGTCATCAGATCGCCTGGATAGCAAAAGTCAGAGTGAGGCCTGGAGTCTAACGCTGCTAAGGTTACACTTGAGGTACAAATGAGCTTAAACCGTACCGGAAGCGCGCTTCTTGATGAGCTTCAGGTAATTCAAAATGGTGCATCTGGTGTCCACGTCAACCTCCATGTTCTCCAGGTAGCAATTAAGGATGGGGATGAGGCCTTGAAAAACTCCCTCCTAGTTATTAAAAAAAATAACGGACCAATCAGGGTCACTAATGTTGAACATACTTCAAATTTTTCAGTATTAATAACGATGATCTACAGCAGCAGTACTCAAAAACAAAGCTTAAGAACTGCCTATAGATGCCAAAAGATGACGGCAAAGCAGTAAATGGAACCTCTCAACTTACTTCCACATACTTCCTAGGCACCAAGTTACCACAAGATGATGGAAAGAGACGACCCTTACTTTTCCATTGATGATAGTGTCGATGCTCATCAGCGTGTACTCCTCGTTAGCGTCGTCCGTTTCCAAGCCGTTCTGGGCCGAGGAGGCGCCATCCAGGCCGGGGTTGCATCCTGTTTGCCGACAAACGTGTTAATGGCCGATGTTAATGTGTATCACTGTATCAAAACAACAGGTGTAAAATTTTGATTTTATTTATTTATTTATTTATTTTTTATGGATATTTGGTTAAAACACTTTTTGCCCCAATTAAACACAATCTAGTTTTCGA
The DNA here is from genome assembly GCF_051991255.1 of Vanacampus margaritifer. Classification (NCBI taxonomy): domain Eukaryota; kingdom Metazoa; phylum Chordata; class Actinopteri; order Syngnathiformes; family Syngnathidae; genus Vanacampus; species Vanacampus margaritifer. The sequence goes on along the minus strand of NC_135443.1, from coordinate 17,048,333 downwards.
CCCCAAACAAAATGTTTTTTTGGTACATTAAGAACCAAAAGGAAGAAAGAAATATTAACATTCTTCTGTTTTAAATCTTGTCTTATCACAGGTGAGCTATTTTTAGAAAACACTCGTAAACTGTTCATGTTGTCCTTGGGGCTTACTAGTACCCACTGGCAACTATCATGTTTGCTTATTTCTCTCTCTCGTCTTTTTAAAGTAACCTTTAAAAATGTCCTTTCGGAAGTAAAACATTCCCTCCTGCACGGCGTTCCTCTTCTGTGCCACTTTCATGTTTTCATCCACCTGATGACAAAAAAAAGTCAGCATGAGGATCACTCAAATAAAGAACAAGCAGAACCTAAATGCACTTTGAAACTAATAAATTTCTTCACCTTGGATAAGGGGATGAGGAAGTCCAGTTTGTAGGACAAGATGACTCTGGTGAGCAGGACGACAAAGACAACATAGGCAGCGTTTTCGAAATCAGTGAGCTGCACCTGAGAAGCGAAACGTCCTGTGTCAGTGATCTTCATTTCAAACGGATCAGACGTGAAGCTGCACCACTTGCCTCCATTGGGCGAAACTCGACTCTCCAGCCAATGTCCGAGTTGGGAGGAGGTGGTTTGAACCTCATCGTTTGCCAGTTAGTGGACTGGAGGTTCTGTCAAACAAGCAACAACCAAGGAGAGTTCAAGTCTCAAGGTCAACTAAGGTCAACAACTTCCTTAGATGCAGGCACAATGCTCTCACCTCAAAGTGGTCCGACTCATTCTCGTCATCCTGGTGCAATTTCTCGTCATAAGTGCACAGCGGATCTCGGATAAAGAGGTGGGCAATGTGCTGGGCCAGCAGCTTGTCAATTCCTACAGGAGATGGTCATACGCCAGTTGGAGTACATTTGACTTCAGGACGACAATTTACTCTAAATGTGTTTATTGAAATACCTGCACCCAGCAGCTGATTATAGATGTCCTCATCTATCGTCAAATCAATGTCATTATACTTGTCGCCGCATTTAGACAAGTAACTGTCAATGGAGTCGTATCTTGACTTGAAGATTCTATATTTGTTGTGCTTTAAAGGCTGCGATGGGGAAAAACAAGCAGTCATCCACCATTTTGTTTTCAACTCATTCATACCCAAAAACATGTAAAAACATTTTTTTAATACTTTGTCCTTCACTCCCAAAAATGTATTTATACGTTTGTTTAAAAAAAAGTTTTTTTAATGCAAGAGCATACAGAAGGCTTTGATGCAGCTTCTGACACGAAGAGGTGGCTTAAAGCAATGGTAGTTATTACAAAAAACGGCCAGCAGTGGGCAGGAGAGTATAAGAGATCATCCAGGGCCATGTTGCAACAAGCTTTTTTTTGCCAGTGTTTACAACAGGAATGTGAATAATGATGAAACATAGATATATTCTAATGCCAATTGCTGCAAAATGGAAACAGTTAAGATATTTTTTTTTTCCTGATGAAAGAAGAGACTCTAATCTTTCTTTTGGTAGGTTCCATGTTTTTATAGCTATAGAACACAACATTCTGTGGGCCTAGCAAAATAAGTCAAAATTCAGTAAAACTTCAGTGAAAAATTTGAAAATGGCTTCGAGTGAAAGAGTTGATTTACAATGAATGAATCAAACAGTTATTCAGTGACATAAATATAAAATAAAGAAGGAATAAATACATCCGATGTGATTTCATTCTCAAGTGCAAATTGTAGCAGCATGTTTGTGTGGCTCACCTTGAGTCCACGTTCCTCCTGTGTCCTGTCATCCACTGAGGCGGAAATAACCCCCCAGCGACAATCGATGTCCGACACGTGGCCTCTGTAGAAGGGGGAGGCCGCGCTCAGCGCCATCTGCGTGCACACAGTCATAATAGTGGCAGCGTTTAAATCATTAGTCACAATGCATTGTTGACCCCTGCGGCCGGGATTTTTGTTTAAAGCAACAGTACAGCCCCAACTTTAAGTGGCACCATTTATTGTTCAAAATGTTCAGGAAATTATGATTAAAGGGGAAGTAAACCACCCCCCCCCCCACACACACACACACACAAAAAAACAATAAATTCTTGACAATATGTTCTATGCAGCACCACTAATCTAGATACGGTATTCTGGTTAATATTGCGTTAGTGGAATATGAGTTAAGCAGCAGTTTTTATCAATATCAGAAGGCAGCCATTTTGCCACTTAACTGCCGAGTGAAAATGACATCACAGTTGCTCAGGTCTCAGGTAACGACCAATCACAGCTCAGCTTCAGAAAACAGATGAGGTGTGATTGGTCGTTGCCTGAGCACTGATCAACTGTGATGTCATCTTCAGTGGACAGCAAGTGGCAAAATGGCCGCCCCTTGAGATGGATAGAAACAGCTGGATTTTGCCGCATAACACATATTCCACAAATGTAATATTAATCATAATGTCATGTTTAGAGCAGTGAGGTCACATATAACATATCATAGTCAAGAAATATTTAAGATTGACTTCCCCTTTAAATGTTAAACAAACCTAGTTCGAACCCTTATTATATGCACATTAGCAAATCTTGTGAGAATCAGATATATGAGTGTGTTATGCTTTTTTTTGGGTGTAATTCCTCTAGAAGAGGGAAAATGGGACTTAGTGTTTATACAAACTTTACTAGTCCGAAAATGGTCATAAAATGTTCTGACAATGTTTTTATAAGTTTCTTACAAATACACATAAACCATTGCTGAGTAGTCTTAAGATGGTTTCTCAATTACATTTCAAACTACTGTATTCCTGAATTCGATTTTAAACTCATTCAAAACTAAAAATGTGTAAAAACATTTTTTTTAATACTTTGTACTTTATTCCCAATTTTTTTATTTATTTTTTTTTACATTTTTTAATGTTTTTTTTTATGCAAGAGCATACAGAAAGCTTTGATGCAGCTTCTGACATGAAGAGGTGGCTGAAAGCAATGGTAGTTATGAAAAAATCGACCAGCAGATGGCAGCAGAGTATAAGAGATCAGCCAGGGCCATGTTGCCACAAGCTCTTTTTGACTGTGTCTTCACTATGTATGTGAATATTGCCGAAACTTAGCTATATTCTAATGCTAATTGCTACAAAACGGAAACAGATAGAAATATAAGTTGTTTTTTTCCTGATGAAATAAGAGACTCTAATCTTTCTTTTGTAGGTTCCATCTTTTTACACCAATAGAACACAATATTCTGTGGGCCTTGCAAAATCTGTCAAAATCCATCAGAACAGCCGCGAGCAAAGGGGGTTGCTTCAGTGAAAATGACTGGGAGTGAATGAGCTAATAACCTTTATTTATGACAACATTTACCATACATTATTGTAAGCTCAAGGTGGGCGACAAAGGTGAATAAATACAATGATCTGGCTCACCACTATCGGGCAGAATGTTGCTAGTTGGTCATAAAGGTATCTTGCCTCATCGATGCTGCAAGCTTGGAAAGTAACCTGCAAAATATAATAAACCTTTTAAAGAAGGACGTTTATGGGGCACGATTAAAGCGTCGCCGCCAGCAGACTAGATTGCGCCTTCTTATCTGTGATTGATAAAAAGCAAAGGGCTGTTTGTTTTGTCGCTTTGGCTGCATTGACATGCTCGCTACCTGCAGGCAGCAGTTGCCCATCCCGAAGCCCATGGCATCCATGTAGATGTGGTCGGGCAGAGCTGCCCTTGCCGACTCCCCATCATCTTCAGGAAACTCCTCCACGAATGGGGATGGCGTGCACTTGTCTTTGAAAACTGAAAGACAATTTTGGTTGTTTTAGAAGTGGGATCAAAAATGAATTCATTGGTACATGACAGACACATACTTGGTACATTGATTGCAACTTTCTCTCCTCGTCTGTGTCGTATGTTCCTGGTGAGGGTGCTGAAAAAGCAAGTCCACAAAAAGTATGCACGACGTCACACATGTATTCATTCGTTATTAAGTAAAAGTAATACAAAGTATTAAGTGAGTCGGTGCTTACCTGAATCTTGGGTGTGTGTTAATGGCTTCATCAGGGAAAAACAGTGACTTTGACGCTCCGCTATCAACAAGTGTTGGCGGGTATTCGGGCTGCGTAAAACCAAGACAACCCAGCCTAATAGGCAATGACAAAAGTGCAGCATTGTAATGTTTTTTTTTTTTCATACTGTGCATGCTGCACTCGTAGAAATATTTCAAGCCTAACTTAAGTTTTTTTTTACACGACAAATTCCCCTTTTTTGGGGGGATAATTTTAACACAAACCTACTAAATTAACCTTATATGACACATATTCATTAGTCTAATAAAGCCTATTTATTTGAAATGCATAATCCTCAGGTTTATGTATTTAGTGGTCGAATAAAGTATCATAACTCTAAATTAATGACAGCATTTATTTAAAATACATAAAGGATATTGTTTGAATTGCAAAATATTCAGATTACCTATACACGATAAATAGCATATTGTCGCTGCTATGTGAAAAACACTTACGTCCATTTTTTCCCCATTTAAAAAAAAACTGTTTTATGTTTTTGGGATAAAACTGAATGCAGACATCTCAAAATGTAAAACTAAAAAAAAAAGTAATTATACTTTATTAATACTAAATACATAAACCTGAGGATTATGCTTTTCAAATAAATAGGCTTTATTTGACTAATGAATATATATTGTATAAGGTTTATTTGGTAGGTTTGTAAAAAAAAAAAAAAAAAAAGAAGAAAAGAAGTAAATGGCAATTTGTTATGTAAAAAAATTACATAATTATTAAGATGGGCTTGAAATATTAGTGTGAGTGTGTTCAGCGCAAATATGAGAAAAATAACCAACTTAAATGCCATGTCCAGATGCAGACTCCCAAAATCTGTGAAAGAGTTTCTAAAGTGAGTTTATTACTAAATGTAACTAATATTCAATTGTGCTATTCACAAATAAATCCACTCCCATATCAATCTATGATATTTATGCGTTTACGTTTGTTGAGACAGAGCCTTTAGTTAAAATTCCCATTGGTTAAAATAGCTGCACAAAATAGTTAGACAGTAGCACGTATTGCACAACAAATACTTAATACTTGGATTTTTATTTGATTTGTTTTAAGGGATATGCAATATCAGTATCTGGGCATACGCAGCCTTCGGTACGTGTGACGGGTCGCTCCCTTGTGGCCGTTTCACAATTAGGAACTAGAATTGAGTAGAACAGAAAATTCCCATTCATTTCTTGCAATTGTAAGAAAAAATGCTATATTGGTGTATATAAGTCTTTATTTAAAATGTTTTTTTTTTATTTTATGCATCAAAAGTACTAGTGGTGTCAGTACTTCGTATGGTTTAACCCAGAAGTGAGGATTCAGATGCTTTTAAAAAATCCCTGACTTTTACGTTTGTACCTTGGAAATGAGGTGATGGTGCATAGAATTTCATTTTGGTTCAGGACAGAAGAAGCCTCTTGTCGCCTCTTCCCCATGTTGCCCTCCACAGTGTTGAACTCAGACATGGTGCCGCCGTACGGCTGCCCTGGAGTTCCTTCGATCATGTAGCTGCCATATTCAGGCCTCCAAAGCGTGGGGTGGCTGCACAAAAAAAAAGGTAAATACACAAATCACAGATCTTCCCTTTTCGCTTACGTCAGCCAGAATTTTGGCGGGTCCAGAGTACGCATTGGACTTGTGTGAGAGTGCCAGAGGGGCAGTATTGAGGAATGTTGAGCTCTACTATTCTCACTGTCACCAGGATTTCCCCTGGGCGAAGCTGGCAGCACAGATTTAGAGTAATGCCATGGACAACGTGGCAAGCACAACGTGAGCAGGCATGTACAAAGTCTTTGGCATAAATTTCCTTCATTCATTCAAAGTTATGCAGTTTTAGGTTGAGATTGTGCTTAGAGGCATTCCAAAGGATGAGCGGGGACTTTCTGTCAAACCGATGTCCCTTCACCATGAGAACATTATATCCTTACATTTTGGGAACTACTGTCAAATGAGTAGCAATAGTTCAGAACATAAGGATTTGACTGGGGCACCATAAAATGAACATTCGAATCATACAGCAAACCAAAGTATGGAAATGTTGTTGGAGAGAAGCTAATCTGCTTCTTGAGCACTTTTTTGTTGAGGTGTCATCCCCTCGTCTGCATGACTGTAGACTATTTTTGCAAGCGGATTAGATCTGTATGCATACAATGCATGTGACTAAAATAAAGCACCGTATAGAGGGAATGTCCTTTCGCGGGATTATATTAAATTGTACAAAAGACAATATCTATTTATTTTTTAAACATGGACATTTTCACCCATTGTATGTCCAAATTTGATCAAATTTATGGAAGTCAAATTATATGAAATTTATCAGCACGTTTTAAATTTTATATAACTGACATGTTGCGCCACACAAAAAGTGCAGCATACGTCAAGCTTGAGGTATGTTGAGATTTAGAATAAGGAGGAAGGTCGAGCCTGGAGACTGGAAGTGATATGTCTGGACAAAGCCACATAGACGCACACATCTGCAAGGAGTTCTGGTAATACAAAAAACAGACGTTAAAAAAAAATCCGTAGGACACATTCAAGGAATACGCCTTTGGAGTTCTACACAAAAAACAGTTAGATACCGTCCTGATAGTGAGACCCCTCTCCTGAAACTGGAAGAACGGGTAGGGTTTTGTAGTTTTGCATTCCCTTACACAGTGGCATGCACAGTGGCATGCACCTTACCAGTGTTTCCCATAGATTTGAAATTGACTTGGATAGGTGGACTTCAGCGGGGTGGGGGGGGATCTCAGTCCTGTTACTACGTCTCTTCTAGCCTCACGATCCACAAAGTGACGGTATATCTGGTCGCGGCATTTTTTTTTTTAAAAATGTATATATTTTTAATAAGTTTTCTTGAAAACGTCTTGGGTGCTTGGTGGCCAGTTTACCTGGGTGGCCCACCGAAGTATTAACATGGTGTGGGAAACACTGACCTTACTGACGATTCCGAGATGACGTCACAAGTCAAGATGGCCGTCAATTTGGTGAACGAAATCTGCTCAAGCGTTGGATTTTGGATTGTTGTAATTTGATTTGTGAGGATTATTCTGATTTCAAAATGTGATGAGATGTCCTTTGTATGACAGTCACAGGAAAAAGCATTACAATCTACTGATTGTTTTCACCGTATAAAGGAAGCATTTGCATTATGTTCCATTGGGAACATATCAGAAATGTGCGGATGTTCGGAAATGTCAATAGAAGTTTTTAAATAAACATTACACGCACATAATAATAATTAATATTAGCCCACAGCTAGTTTTAATAATAGCCTACTAGGCCAACATGACTGCAAGACTTGTAGCATAGAAGTAACTTACAGTTATGGTTTGTACTAAATAATAGCTAATAATTTAGCTAGTAATAGCTTCATGCCTGCTGATTTAGTACAAACCACTTAATGATTTTTATTTTTATTTTTTTAAATACAATTAACTTTAAGGAGCAAATAAATATTAAAATGGGATCTTTAAAAGGTGCTTAACTCTAGTTAACATGACTTTCTCTGGCTTTTGACTCTGACCTTTCATCTTCGTGCGTCTTTGATTTCATCCAAGAGAGGAGAGAGATGCTTCCCTTGACTACTTGCTATAGCTCCTTTTTTTCCCCCTTTTCAGCCTCTCCTTCCTAGGCATTATGTTACAATTACTAAATAAAAAGACCAGTTGTAACCAAACAGACAAATGGCATGAGAATGAGTAAGACTGACTGTTGTCATTACAAGATGGCAAAAGGGCATTTTTCACAAGCAATTGACAATTCCAAACATCCAAACATTTCTTATATTTCCACAGTGCAACTCAATGCAAATGCATTGATCACCAATGACGTCTTGGATTGTTTTTGCCTGTGACAACTGGCATGATACAAACCAGACACAAACAACAGTTCATCACATTTTTAAATCAAAATAATCCCCACAAATGAAATAACAATGATCCAAAGTCCAGGGCTTTTCAATGCACGGATCACAGAGAGCTTCCTTTCACCCTCATTAGTCTTACTATGTGGTGGTTATCACGTTATCTATTATTTAATTAGCATATAGCATTTTAAACTAGGTGGCTAATATCAGCTAATTCATGCTCAGTTGTTTGTGCTGTATGAGACATGCTACTTCACAACAAAATGATTATAGGTAGGGAATAGAGGGCAAACAAACAATACAATTTCACTGGATTCATAACACAGTCACCTGGCTGGGGTGGAGCAGCAGGAGTGCGTGTATGTGTCTGTCCCAAACCGCAACCGTGGGTAATTAGCGTTCACGTGACAAAGGAAGCGAGCGAGCAAGTGAGCTAGATCGGGTCCGCGCACAGGCGACGCATATAGGTTTTTTTTTTCCACACGCGATTAATCATGCAGCTTTTATAGAAGATTGTGTCAACATTGACCTGTCCTCAGTAAAGTGTTTATATAAAAAAAAATTTCCAAAGGGCACTTTTTTTGAGAGAGGGCAGAGGGGCAAGGGTGTGTGCACCACTAGGGGTCTAACTTGTGCACGCCAGTGCATTTACATGATGGAACATAGCCAGCAGCCACATTCTAAATGTTCAAACCTGCATTTTATTGACTTTCCCAAGTTCCCAACTTTCGGCAAGATGGGGCCCATACAGTATGAACACAAAGGTGTGACAACACAGAGAGCTGAATGTAAAGCTATAACGTTACAGTTTCACTGTATATTAATAACACATTATAGAACATATCAGTAAGTTTTACAGTCTTCTGCCTCCAGCCTCTAATATCAAACGTTCCAACTGGGAAAGTATGCCTTAAAATTCAAAGTCAACTCAGTCAGTGAGCCTCTAGGCTATTTAGCCCTAAACTAGTGCCTTTTATTCTTTCCTACCACAAAAGACTACAAATTGACAAGACCCAAAATGTGAGGATGGCCTTAGTGACGAAGCTGCAAACTCAATCTAGTCTAATAGAAAGTTGTCCCTATAAAAAATATGTACTTAACTGTATATTTTTGTTCTTTTTTAATGAGAAAAATAGCACTTTAACATACATAAAACAATAACAAAAAGTCGATGTAAAGGAATAAATTGGTTTTATAGTAAAAAGCCAAAACTTGCTTCTGATCTCTCACACATGCACACTGTAAAAAAATGAATGCATTAAAAATATATACAGTAGTGCATATTTAAATGACCATGTGATGGCTAATAAATAAATAAAAAACTTCTAAGTTTGGGGCATTAGTAAGTCAAGGTACCACTCACTATATATGGAAATTGTAGGTGAAAGGAAAATTTCTCATAACAACACGATTGTCCATTTCTATCTACATTAAATGGGGACAGGTGTATTTTAAAGGGTTAGTAGATTTACATTATTTATATTATTACATTTTATTTGGAAGACTTTCACTTATATGAATGTACAGCAGTTCATAATTGTGACAAGCATACATAAACAATTATCCTACGACACATTAACATGACAGTTTTTTGTACAAACACAACGTGAGTGACAAACACAAGCAGTCATGGGTTTGGCTGCAGGGCAAAGTTTCCTGACGCTGTTGCTTAGCTGCTGTAACTTACTTGGGATTTATCTTTTCCCCCTGGCCTTGGAGGGTATCCAAAACGTCGCCACTATTCAACACAAGTCGAACCTTTTCATTCTTGTCATCCAGCTCCACCAACATGTACTCAACCTACGAATACACAAAATATACTTAATAAACATCAGTGCTGCATGACAACACATTGATCATATTTTCACTGCACCAGTCAACTCATGAGGGTCTGCGTGTGTGTGTTTCCTTGACTTTTGACTCAGCTACACTTGTAATCCCCTGTCTCAAAGAGGGCTTCATCTATAACAACAGCATTCCACATTGTTTGAAATCACATTCCACGTGATAGATCAAAGTTAGAGATGATAGCTGCTCCTTTAGTTATACAAGCTCGGCAAGGTGCACTTGTTTTGGTGTGACTTTGGTATGTGGTATGACAAAAATCAACTTTAGCAAGAGTTTTGTGGTGAATGCGTCAAAGGAATACAACATTTTATTTGGGCCTATGGTAAATTATTTAATGGAATATTCATTCTCATTATAGCGTTAAAAGCCTTACCTACATGGCTTCATGTTTAAGTCACAAGTACAATACAAATATGCGCCCCCTCCCCTTAAACTCATTACAGTACTATACTTCAAATGGAGCACATGACTGTCAGTACGTGTGGAAAATATCCCCCCAAAATACTGAAGTCAAATACACAGCAGTTTATCCGCAGTAGGTTCTCTTAAATGGCATATTTATTGAAGTATATGGAAAAATGTTTTACCTCATCGCCCCATTTGAGTACATCCTTCTGCCGGTCCTTCAAATTGTTGTAAATGTTGACAAACTGAATGATGCCGTGTGCTCGGATGTGATCCGCATACTTCTTGGTATTTTCCCAGTTCAGCGGGGAACCTTGACTCAGTAAGCCCATCTCGCAGACACACGGTGAGTGGAGGCGAAGGCCGCTTGCCTCGCTACCTTCTTCGGCTAACTTTCACGCCGAGTGCTTGCTAGCTAGCTAGCTCGTCTACATAGAGTCGCAAAACCAAGCGGGATGATCCTTAATTTGCTCTTCGGGATGATCCTTAATTTGCTCTTCGGGATAACACGGGTTGATTTGGTTGTGTAAAGAAAGTGTTCCTAATTAGACTATCCACTCGTAAACTTTAAAGTTGTCCTCCAGATAAGCATAAAAATGCCCCCTGCTCATCACTTGCTAATATCTGCAGCTATATAGCAATAATAGCTAAAAGACACGCTGTGGCAGCAACGATGCTCGCCGAATGCAGTCTGGATTTTGCCCCTCTCGATTGTGCGCTTTTTAAATGTGCACTTCTGTTGTGGGTTGAACTAGTGCCGTTGCTTCCGAACTAACCCACTGACTGACATAGTACATTAATGGACGTCCCCCGCCCCCCCAAAGTTACTATGACGTCACTATGACTCAGCATTATCCAAGAAGCTGTTTTGCTACCTGTCACTCTTACGGAAGGCGATACCTTCAAATGATATTGAAAAAGTATGAATTTACATTAGTATAACAATTGAGGGGAGATAAAAAAAAAAAAATCTATATATATATTTTACTGATTACGTGGTAAAATTCAAATAATGAAGATGCAGATGTGAGGGTAAAATTTTGCTATGTTGACACATAAGAAGTAATTTCATAGAAGAAGAAACTGTTTTAATATTACATTTCCATCTTTTCATGTTATCATTAATTTAACAGTAGCACTCCCGTCACAACATAAATAAATTATGCAGCGTATTTTCTTTTCCAACAGTTTAAATGATATCTATAGTAGCTCTACCAGCCTTTATTATTAAATTAAATAATACACTCACATTTTCTCAGCAATTCAATTCAATTACAACATTTTTTTATTTGTCAACTCTATTTTTTACATTTCTACATGCATTTCATTATTACTCAATTACAACACTGAAATTGTGTCAGGATTTGAATTAAAATTAGAAAATATTAAGATGAAGTGAAAACGTTCAATATTATTTTTGCTACTAAAATATAAGATTTTCCTAGTACATTAAAGTTTGTTTCTTCAGTGATATGAAGATAACATACAGTTAATTATATATCTTTTTTTCTTTTCTTTATAAAAAAACAAAAAAACTTTGCCCTTATGTTGCCTGGTGTAATGTTGCCGGAAGCCTGGAAGACAAAGTCAACTAAGCATGACACAGCGAAAGATGATCAGAGGAGTGTTGCATAGTGCTGAGGAAACATCTGACCCAAATACCACAGTGGCTTACTTAATAACAAATTGAATTGTCCTGCGATTAGGTCGCAACCAATCCAGTTTGTACCCAGCCTCCCACCCAAAGCTGGGATAGGCTGAAAAAGCAGTATAGAAAATGGATGGATAATTCATACAACAGGTTGTAGCTTGTTTTTCCCTTTTTGGGGGGTTATTCTTTGGAAAGTATTGCAGTCCTGTTTAAGTGCGCACACACATACACACACACATCTTGTTGGGGGCAACTGGATAAAGCAAAAGCAGTTTTAATTTTATGTAAACAAAGCAAACTCACAAACTTGTTTGTGTTTCAGACCAGATCAGTGGACTAGTGGTAGAGTGTCCTCCCTGAGACTGAGAGATTGTGGGTTCAATTCCGGCCAGGTCATACCAAAGACTCTAAAAATGGGACCCATTGCCGCCCTGCTTGACCACTCTTTGTTAATGGTTGGTATTGGGGGGTTCACCAAATAATTCCCGAGCGCAACCCCTGCTGCTCCTCAATGCCCCCTCTGGGGATGGGTCAAATGCTGCTAATTTTGCCCCACTTAGGTGGGTGTGACAATCAGTGGTACTTCAACTTTTAGATCTTAGACTACATGACAAATGAGCCAAAAAGAAAGAAGAGACATTCTGGAACTAGTTATTCTATAACAGGTGTAGTGTCCCATATCTCATACTGTTCATCTCCTGGCCTAAGAGCATTTGTTTCGCCATGAATTTATGAAAACAAACAAAATCTCAGAGCAAATGCCGTAAAAAAAAATCTCTCCAAAAATGTATCAGACAAATGTTCTGGGAAAAAAGGCAGCTAAAATTTATCCAAAACAGAAGAGTGCATGATAAAATGATTAGTAATTCTTGCTCAGGAGGAAGGGGTGTGGCGTACAAGATAAGCAAGATCAGGTGAACGTATTAAGATAAGACAGAGGACTCAAATATCCACACACAAACACAAGACTCCAAATAAGTCAAACTTCCAGGCATACAGTATAAACAAATACAAACACAACACATAAAATACTTAACCCAGACAATCCCACACAATCATCTTATAATAAACTTGGTACAAAGGTGAATTGTAAACCTCTGCAGCTTTTTTTTTTTTTTTTTTTAAGGGGGAAACAGGGGTCAGTTAACAGAGCGTGACTCAAGTCAAGTCAAGTTTGAGAGAGCCAAATGAATGCCTCTGTTCAATAAGATTGAATTCCTCTGGTTCAAGTTTCAAGCCCTGAAGCCTGAGTTTTCATACTCTTTAAGACAAATGCTTTGAGTTTTTCCAGCCGTTTTTCAGTTCTTTCCTGACAGCCTTGATATAAGCTAAAAGATGGGAATTCAAATAGGCATACCACATTATTTCAATGTACATGCAAATAAAACTGGTCTAACCACATCTCTACGTTGAGCCAGAACACAGTGTCAGATAGTGTACCCATACAGTATTTGCATTTGTTCATGCAATTTGTTAAAACACATTCCCAAACACAACATAAATGATAATAGAAGTGGTATAGTGGTACGCCTGACTTGTCTCTATATGCCCTGAGAATGACAGCGAACGAGTACAGAGTTGTAGTCTGCCTTTGGCTGGAAGTTATCTGGGATAGTTTGCAGCTCCCAGTAGGCTAACCCTTAATGGGATAAATGCTATTTGAAAAAAAAAAAAGAAAAAAGAATGGCTTATACAAATTATGATTAAAGGGGAAGTACCCCCCCCCCCAACCCCTCCAAAAAAAACCCAATAAATTCTTGACAATATGTTCTATGCAGCACCACTAATCTAGATAGGGTATTCTGGTTAATATTGTGTTAGTGGAATATGAGTTAAGCAGCTGTTTTTATCAATATCAGAAGGCAGCCATTTTGCGACTTAACTGCCGAGTGAAAATGACATCACAGTTGCTCAGGTCTCAGGTAACGACCAAACACAGCTCAGCTTTAGAAAACAGATGAGCTGTGATTGGTCGTTGCCTGAGCACTGATCAACTGTGATGTCATCTGCAGTGGACAGCAAGTGGCAAAATGGCAGCCCCTTGAGATGGATAGAAACAGCTGGATTTTGCCGCATAACACATATTCCACAAATGTAATATTAATCATAATGTCATGTTTAGAGCAGTGAGGTCACATATAACATATCATAGTCAAGAAATATTTAAGATTGACTTCCCCTTTAAATGTTAAACAAACCTAGTTCGAACCCTTATTATGCACATTAGCAAATCTTGTGAGAATCAGATATATGTTATGTTTTTTTTTGGGTGTAATTCCTCTAGAAGAGGGAAAATGGGACTTAGTGTTTATACAAACTTTACTAGTCCGAAAATGGTCATAAAATGTTCTGACAATGTCTTTATAAGTTTCTTACAACTACACATAAACCATTGCTGAGTAGTCTTAAGATGGTTTCTCAATTGCATTTCAAACTACTGTATTCCTGAATTCGATTTTAAACTCATTCAAACCTAAAAATGTGTAAAAACTTTTTTTAAATACTTTGTACTTTATTCCCAATTATTTATTTATTTTTTTTACATTTTTTAATGTTTTTTTATGCAAGAGCATACAGAAAGCTTTGATGCAGCTTCTGACATGAAGAGGTGGCTGAAAGCAATGGTAGTTATTAAAAAAATCGACCAGCAGATGGCAGCAGAGTATAAGAGATCAGCCAGGGCCATGTTGCCACAAGCTCTTTTTGTCTGTGTCTTCACTATGTATGTGAATATTGCCGAAACTTAGCTATATTCTAATGCTAATTGCTGCAAAACGGAAACAGATAGATATATAAGTTGTTTTTTTCCTGATGAAATAAGAGACTCTAATCTTTCTTTTGTAGGTTCCATCTTTTTATACCAATAGAACACAATATTCTGTGGGCCTTGCAAAATCTGTCAAAATCCATCAAAACAGCCGCGAGCAAAGGGGGTTGCTTCAGTGAAAATGACTGTGAGTGAATGAGCTAATAACCTTCATTTATGGCAACATTTACCATACATTATTGTAAGCTCAAGGTGGGCGACAAAGGTGAATAAATACAATGACCTGGCTCACCACTATCGGGCAGAATGTTGCTCGTTGGTCATAAAGGTATCTTGCCTCATCGATGGAAAGTAACCTGCAAAATATAATAAACCTTTTAAAGAAGGACGTTTATGGGGCACGATTAAAGCGTCGCCGCCAGCAGACTAGATTGCGCCTTCTTATCTGTGATTGATAAAAAGCAAAGGGCTGTTTGTTTTGTCGCTTCGGCTGCATTGACATGCTCGCTACCTGCAGGCAGCAGTTGCCCATCCCGAAGCCCATGGCATCCATGTAGATGTGGTCGAGCAGAGCTGCCCTTGCCGACTCCCCATCATCTTCAGGAAACTCCTCCACGAATGGGGATGGCGTGCACTTGTCTTTGAAAACTGAAAGACAATTTTGGTTGTTTTAGAAGTGGGATCAAAAATAAATTCATTGGTACATGACAGACACATACTTGGTACATTGATTGCAACTTTCTCTCCTCGTCTGTGTCGTATGTTCCTGGTGAGGGTGCTGAAAAAGCAAGTCCACAAAAAGTATGCACGACGTCACACATGTATTCATTCGTTATTAAGTAAAAGTAATACAAAGTATTAAGTGAGTCGGTGCTTACCTGAATCTTGGGTGTGTGTTAATGGCTTCATCAGGGAAAAACAGTGACTTTGACGCTCCGCTATCAACAAGTGTTGGCGGGTATTCGGGCTGCGTAAAACCAAGACAACCCAGCCTAATAGGCAATGACAAAAGTGCAGCATTGTAATGTTTTTTTTTTTTCATACTGTGCATGCTGCACTCGTAGAAATATTTCAAGCCTAATTTAAGTTTTTTTTTACACGACA
Organism: Vanacampus margaritifer; assembly: GCF_051991255.1. NCBI lineage: Eukaryota > Metazoa > Chordata > Actinopteri > Syngnathiformes > Syngnathidae > Vanacampus > Vanacampus margaritifer. Next base: position 17,032,686 of record NC_135443.1, on the reverse strand, counting down.
AATTCCCCTTTTTTGGGGGGATAATTTTAACACAAACCTACTAAATTAACCTTATATGACACATATTCATTAGTCGAATAAAGCCTATTTATTTGAAATGCATAATCCTCAGGTTTATGTATTTAGTGGTCGAATAAAGTATCATAACTCTAAATTAATGACAGCATTTATTTAAAATACATAAAGGATATTGTTTGAATTGCAAAATATTCAGATTACCTATACACGATAAATAGCATATTGTCGCTGCTATGTGAAAAACACTTACGTCCATTTTTTCCCCATTTTAA